>NC_143029.1:2037500-2270000 GCF_057628025.1 Oncorhynchus mykiss
CCCCTCTCTACTATACTGGACTGTATAACACCATACATAACCCCTCTCTACTATACTGAACCATACATAACCCCTCTCTACTATACTGAACCATACATAACCCCTCTCTACTATACTGGACTGTATAACACCATACATAACCCCTCTCTACTATACTGGACTGTATAACACCATACATAACCCCTCTCTACTATACTGAACCATACATAACCCCTCTCTACTATACTGGACTGTATAACACCATACATAACCCCTCTCTACTATACTGAACCATACATAACCCCTCTCTACTATACTGGACCATACATAACCCCTCTCTACTATACTGGACTGTATAACACCATACATAACCCCTCTCTACTATACTGGACCATACATAATCCCTCTCTACTATACTGAACCATACATAACCCCTCTCTACTATACTGGACTGTATAACACCATACATAACCCCTCTCTACTATACTGGACCATACATAACCCCTCTCGACTATACTGGACTGTATAACACCATACATAACCCCTCTCTACTATACTGAGCCATACATAACCCCTCTCTACTATACTGAACCATACATAACCCCTCTCTACTATACTGGACTGTATAACACCATACATAACCCCTCTCTACTATACTGAACCATACATAACCCCTCTCTACTATACTGAACCATACATAACCCCTCTCTACTATACTGGACCATACATAACCCCTCTATACTATACTGAACCATACATAACCCCTCTCTACTATACTGGACCATACATAACCCCTCTCTACTATACTGAACCATACATAACCCCTCTCTACTATACTGGACCATACATAACCCCTCTCTACTATACTGAACCATACATAACCCCTCTCTACTATACTGAACCATACATAACCCCTCTCTACTATACTGGACTGTATAACACCATACATAACCCCTCTCTACTATACTGAACCATACATAACCCCTCTCTACTATACTGAACCATACATAACCCCTCTCTACTATACTGGACTGTATAACACCATACATAACCCCTCTCTACTATACTGGACCGTACATAACCCCTCTCGACTATACTGGACTGTATAACACCATACATAACCCCTCTCTACTATACTGGACCATACATAACCCCTCTCTACTATACTGGACCATACATAACCCCTCTCTACTATACTGAACCATACATAACCCCTCTCTACTATACTGGACTGTATAACACCATACATAACCCCTCTACTATACTGGACTGTATAACACCATACATAACCCCTCTCTACTATACTGGACCATACATAACCCCTCTCTACTATACTGGACTGTATAACACCATACATAACCCCTCTCTACTATACTGAGCCATACATAACCCCTCTCTACTATACTGAACCATACATAACCCCTCTACTATACTGAACTGTATAACACCATACATAACCCCTCTCTACTATACTGAACCATACATAACCCCTCTCTACTATACTGGACTGTATAACACCATACATAACCCCTCTCTACTATACTGAACCATGCATAACCCCTCTCTACTATACTGGACTGTATAACACCATACATAACCCCTCTCTACTATACTGAACCATACATAACCCCTCTCTACTATACTGAACCATACATAACCCCTCTCTACTATACTGGACTGTATAACACCATACATAAACCCTCTCTACTATACTGGACTGTATAACACCATACATAACCCCTCTCTACTATACTGAACCATACATAACCCCTCTCTACTATACTGGACTGTATAACACCATACATAACCCCTCTCTACTATACTGAACCATACATAACCCCTCTCTACTATACTGGACCATACATAACCCCTCTCTACTATACTGGACTGTATAACACCATACATAACCCCTCTCTACTATACTGAATTGTATAACACCATACATAACCCCTCTCTACTATACTGAACCATACATAACCCCTCTCTACTATACTGAACCATACATAACCCCTCTCTACTATACTGAACTGTATAACACCATACATAACCCTTCTCTACTATACTGGACCATACATAACCCCTCTCTACTATACTGAACCATACATAACCCCTCTCTACTATACTGAACTGTATAACACCATACATAACCCCTCTCTACTATACTGGACCATACATAACCCCTCTCTACTATACTGAGCCATACATAACCCCTCTCTAATATACTGGACTGTGTAACACCATACATAACCCCTCTCTACTATACTGAGCCATACATAACCCCTCTCTACTATACTGAACCATACATAACCCCTCTCTACTATACTGGACTGTATAACACCATACATAACCCCTCTCTACTATACTGAACCATACATAACCCCTCTCTACTATACTGAACCATACATAACCCCTCTCTACTATACTGGACCATACATAACCCCTCTCTACTATACTGAACCATACATAACCCCTCTCTACTATACTGGACCATACATAACCCCTCTCTACTATACTGAACCATACATAACCCCTCTCTACTATACTGGACCATACATAACCCCTCTCTACTATACTGAACCATACATAACCCCTCTACTATACTGAACCATACATAACCCCTCTCTACTATACTGGACTGTATAACACCATACATAACCCCTCTCTACTATACTGAACCATACATAACCCCTCTCTACTGTACTGGACTGTATAACACCATACATAACCCCTCTCTACTATACTGAGCCATACATAACCCCTCTCTACTATACTGGACTGTATAACACCATACATAACCCCTCTCTACTATACTGAACCATACATAACCCCTCTCTACTATACTGGACTGTATAATACCATACATAACCCCTCTCTACTATACTGAACCATACATAACCCCTTCACATTTCACTGTATGATACAATGAATAACTTGTGGCCGAGTCCCAGATCTAGAAAATGATATGTTTACTACTATGTCCTTTGCCAAATGCCAAACCGACCCTTATCCCCTTCCCCTTTTTAAATTGTGCATTTCAAAGCCCTGTGTAGGTAAGCATTATCTTGCACTATATTTACCTGGAGTGGTGCTAAATGGAGATGGGTTGAGGAGGCTGGAGTTGCCATTGGCCAGGGGCATCATCATGGGAACCAGGAAGGGCACAGACGTCAGGGTGGGGTTAAGGGGCATCGGGGTCAGGACGGGCATGCCGACGAACAGATTTGGCATCGAGCCCATACCTGTGGAGTTAGAGAGAATGATATTATCCCACTGTCCCACGTATTCTCAAAACATCTCAGAGTAGGAGTGGTGATCGAGGATCAGTTTTACATCTTAATGAATAAGAGAGATGACCTGATCCTAGATCAACACTCCTGAGACTATGACCTGATCCTAGATCAAGACTCCTGAGACTATGACCTGATCCTAGATCACCACTCCTACCGAGACTATGACCTGATCCTAGATCACCACTCCTACCGAGACTATGACCTGATCCTAGATCAATACTCCTACTGAGACTCTTTATGACCTCATCCTAGATCAACACTCCTACTGAGACTATGACCTGATCCTAGATCAACATTCCTTCTCTGAGACTGCTTATACGGACCCTGACCACTGAGGTCACCATCCGTCTGGCCCTACCGGAGAATGCTGAAGACTTCATAATGGAGGTGGGCGTTGCAGTGGGTGGCTGCTTCATGCTGATTGGTAGAGAGGGGGGAAGGCCCCGCCCCTGCAGCCTCAGTTTAATCAGCTTCATGGCAATAGAGAACTCTAGTTGGTCCATCCTCCCATCACTACCCATATCAGCTAGGGACCTGGGGGGAGAGGAGGGGAGGAGAGAAAGAAGAGAGAGAGAGGAGGTGAGAGAGAGTAGGAGGAGATATAGAGGGCAAGAGGGGGACGTTATAAAGCCTAGAAAAACACTGATTTAGTATAGATCCACTCTAACGACAGGACACACAGCACCGCTCTAATGACAGGACACACAGGACCACTCTAATGACAGGACACACAGCGCCACTCTAATGACAGGACACACAGCACCACTCTAATGACAGGACACACAGCACCACTCTAATGACAGGACGACTCTAATGACAGGACACACAGCACCACTCTAATGACAGGACACACAGCACCACTCTAATGACAGGACACACAGCACCGCTCTAATGACAGGACACACAGCACCGCTATAATGTAGGGACACACAGCACCGCTCTAATGACAGGACACACAGCACCACTCTAATGACAGGACACACAGCACCGCTCTAATGACAGGACACACAGCACCACTCTAATGACAGGACACACAGCACCACTCTAATGACAGGACACACAGCACCACTCTAATGACAGGACACACAGCACCGCTCTAATGACAGGACACACAGCACCACTCTAACAACAGGACACACAGCACCGCTCTAATGACAGGACACACAGCACCGCTCTAATGACAGGACACACAGCACCGCTATAATGTAGGGACACACAGCACCGCTCTAATGACAGGACACACAGCACCACTCTAATGACAGGACACACAGCACCGCTCTAATGACAGGACACACAGCACCACTCTAATGACAGGACACACAGCACCACTCTAATGACAGGACACACAGCACCACTCTAATGACAGGACACACAGCACCGCTCTAATGACAGGACACACAGCACCACTCTAATGACAGGACACACAGCACCGCTATAATGACAGGACACACAGCACCGCTCTAATGACAGGACACACAGCACCGCTATAATGTTGGGACACACAGCACCACTCTAATGACAGGACACACAGCACCGCTCTAATGACAGAACACACAGCACCACTCTAATGACAGGACACACAGCACCGCTCTAATGACAGGACCGCTCTAACGACAGGACACACAGCACCACTCCAATGACAGGACACACAGCACCACTCTAATGACAGGACACACAGCACCACTCTAATGACAGGACACACAGCACCACTCTAATGACAGGACACATGGCACTCCTCTAACAACAGGACACAGCACCGCTCTACTGACAGGACACACAGCACCGCTCTAATGACAGGACACACAGTACCGCTCTAATGACAGGACACACAGTACCACTCTAATGACAGCACCGCTCTAATGACAGGACACACAGCACCACTCTAATGACAGGACACACAGCACCACTCTAATGACAGGACCGCTCTAACGACAGGACACACAGCACCACTAACAACAGGACACACAGCACCGCTCTAATGACAGGACACACAGCACCACTCTAATGACAGGACACACAGCACCACTCTAATGACAGGACACACAGCACCGCTCTAATGACAGGACACACAGCACCACTCTAATGACAGGGCACACAGCACCACTCTAACAACAGGACACACAGCACCGCTCTAATGACAGGACACACAGCACCGCTCTAATGACAGGACACACAGCACTACTCTAACAACAGGACACACAGCACCGCTCTAATGACAGCACCGCTCTAATGACAGCACCGCTCTAATGACAGGACACACAGCACCACTCTAATGACAGGACACACAGCACCACTCTAACGACAGGACACACAGCACCGCTCTAATGACAGCACCGCTCTAATGACAGGACACATAGCACCGCTCTAACGACAGGACACACAGCACCACTCTAACAACAGGACACACAGCACCACTCTAACGACAGGACACACAGCACCGCTCTAACAACAGGACACACAGCACCACTCTAATGACAGGACACACAGCACCGCTCTAATGACAGGACACACAGCACCACTCTAATGACAGCACCGCTCTAATGACAGGACACATAGCACCGCTCTAATGACAGGACACACAGCACCACTCTAACAACAGGACACACAGCACCACTCTAATGACAGGACACATAGCACCGCTCTAATGACAGGACACACAGCACCACTCTAACAACAGGACACACAGCACCACTCTAACAACAGGACCGCTCTAACAACAAGACACACAGCACCGCTCTAATGACAGGACACACAGCACCACTCTAACGACAAGACAGTGTTTCCACCTAGGGGGGGCCGGGGTGTGTTTCCACCTAGGGGGGGCCGGGGTGTGTTTCCACCCAGAGGGGGGGGCCGGGGTGTGTTTCCACCCAGAGGGGGGGGGGGGGGGGGGGGGGCAGGGTGTGTTTCCACCCAGGGGCGGGGGCCGAGGTGTGTTTCCACCAAGAGGGGGGGGCCGGGGTGTGTTTCCACCCAGGGGGGGTGGGGGGGGGGGGGGGTTCCACCCAGGGGGGGCCGGGGTGTGTGTTTTCTCACCAGATCTCAGCCAGGACTGAAGGAGGAAGACCAGACTGGAGGAAGAACTGACTCGCCTGTTCACCTACACAACACAACACACACCTGTTAGACACACACACACGCCTATAAGACACACACACGCACACACACCTGTTAGACACACACACACACACGCCTATAAGACACACACACACACACCTGTTAGATACACACACACCTGTTAGATACACACACACCTGTTAGATACACACACACCTATTAGATACACACACACAAACACACACCTGTTAGATACACACACACCTGTTAGAAACACACACACCTGTTAGAAACACACACACCTGTTAGATACACACACACACACACACACACACCTGTTAGATACACACACGCACACCTGTTAGATACACACACACCTGTTAGATACACACACACCTGTTAGATACACACACACACACCTGTTAGATACACACACACACACACACACCTGTTAGATACACACACACACACACCTGTTAGATACACACACACACACACACACACCTGTTAGATACACACACACACACCTGTTAGATACACACACACACACGCACACCTGTTAGATACTCACACACCTGTTAAATACACACACACACACACACACCTGTTAGATACACACACACACACACACTTGTTGGATACACACACACACACACACACACTTGTTGGATACACACACACACACACACTTGTTGGATACACACACACACACACACTTGTTAGATACACACTCATAAACATATACGCACACACACACCTGTTAGATACACACACACTTGTTAGATACACACCTGTTATACACACACACATCTGTTAGACACACACACACACACACACACACACACACACACACACACACACCTGTTATATACACACACACCTGTTAGATACACATACACACACATCTGTTAGATACAAACACAGACACCTGTTAGATACACACCTGTTATACACACACACACACACACACACACACACACACATCTGTTAGATACAAACACACACACCTGTTAGATACACACACACCTGTTAGATACACACACACCTGTTAGATACACACACACCTGTTAGATACACACACACACCTGTTAGATACACACCTGTTAGATACACACACACACCTGGACCTGTTAGATACACGGTCAGGTCAGGTATGTGATTTGGAGACTCACCCGATATGTATCCCAGGACAGGTGTCAGAGAGTTAAACTGTTTATCATGTTTCAGCCTCTCCTCTGGACTGATGTTCCACATGCTGACTGCATCTATAGAGACAGGAGGGAGGGAGAGAGAGGGATGGGGAGAGAGGGGAGGACGGGGAGAGAGGGGAGGACGGGGAGAGAGAGGGACGGGGAGAGAGAGGGACGGGGAGAGAGAGGAGGACAGGGAGAGAGAGGGACGGGGAGAGAGAGGGACGGGGAGAGAGGGGAGGACGGGGAGAGAGGGGAGGGGATGACGGGGAGAGAGAGGGGAGGACGGGGAGAGAGGGAGGGAGTGGGGAAGGGGAGGAGGGACAGAGGGTAGGGGGAGTAGAAAATGAATATATCAGAAGAATCTTTCATACTATATAATCAATTAGTAATGGTTCATATGAAGCCAATTTGTGTATTTATTTTTGAATTATTAGGTAAAGTGAGTTTTACATTATTGTTGAGGGGATCAGATGGGTCCCCAATGGCACCCTACTCCCTATAGGCTTAGACCAAAGTAGTGCATCCTACTCCCTATAGGCTTAGACCAAAGTAGTGTACCCTACTCCCAATAGGCTTAGACCAAAGTAGTGCACCCTACTCCCAATAGGCTTAGACCAAAGTAGTGCACCCTATTCCCAATAGGCTTAGACCAAAGTAGTGCACCCTACTCCCTATAGGCTTAGACCAAAGTAGTGCACCCTACTCCCTATAGGCTTAGACCAAAGTAGTGCACCCTACTCCCTATAGGCTTAGACCAAAGTAGTGTACCCTACTCCCAATAGGCTTAGACCAAAGTAGTGTACCCTACTCCCAATAGGCTTAGACCAAAGTAGTGTACCCTACTCCCAATAGGCTTAGACCAAAGTAGTGCATTTGGGAGGCAGCCAGGATCAGGCATCACTAATTGATCCAGATAGCAAAAATGCATGATGAGGTATATTTCCAGAATTTACTGTAGAAAACCGAGTGGATGGGAAATATATCTCTGACTCTGATGGAGATTTCTGCTCCTCCCTACAAGTTGTGTATATTGGGTTGTCTACTCCAGTGCCTGGTCCCAGCTGTTTGTGCTGCTGTAACCTACTACTGCTCCTTGTCTGTGGATGGGGAGGCTGTGGAGTGTTGAAGAATGGGGAGGCTGTGGACTGTTGTGAAGTACGGGGAGGCTGTGGACTGTTGTGAAGTACGGGGAGGCTGTGGACTGTTGTGAAGTACGGGGAGGCTGTGGACTGTTGTGAAGTACGGGGAGGCTGTGGGACTGTTGAAGTACGGGGAGGCTGTGGACTGTTGAAGTACGGGGAGGCTGTGGACTGTTGAAGTATGGGGAGGCTGTGGACTGTTGTGAAGTATGGGGAGGCTGTAGGGACATTTTCCCTTCCCCGTGGCTTTGTGATGTGTTCAGGTTATTAATCAACCTACCAATGTATTTACAAACACTAAGATCATCCACATGTATCGATCACATTTTTACTAATATTGTAGAACTTTGTTCTAAAGCTGTATCTGAACCCATTGCATGCAGTGATCACAATATAGTGGTTATATACAGGAAAGCTAAAGTTCCATCAACTGGGCCTAAAATAATGTATAAGAGATCATACAAATTATTTTGCCCTGACTTTTGTATATTTTTGCGTACATATTTGTTGGTCTGATGTGATTAATGAGGAGCATCCAGACGCTGCACTTGATGAATTTATGAAATTGCTTCTTCCAATTATTGATAAACATTCACCTGTTAAGGAACTGACTGTTAGAACTGTTAAGGCTCCAGGGTAGCCGTCTACTCTTTTCTATTTTTTACCAAAGACTTGTCACTGGCATTAAACAAAGCATGCTGTAGGCACTGGGGCATTATCTGAGCAGACACCTGCCTACTGCTGTTTTCGTCCATCCACTTGACATTGTGCCTTGGCTGTTTTTGGACAACTGCCAAACTTGAACTCCACTTGACCGGAGTCTTTTGGACTCTCCCGCTGCCTGGTGTAGCGCTTACCACCCTCTCTGCTTTCCACCGGCCTGTACTGAAAACTACCTCCCCTCCAAGGTGCTTCTCTCCTTTCCACCAGCCTGTACTGAAAACTACCTCCCCTCCAAGGTGCTTCTCTCCTTTCCACCAGCCTGTACTGAAAACTACCTTCCCCAAGGTGCTTCTCTGCTTTCCACCAGCCTGTACTGAAAACTACCTCCCCCAAGGTGCTTCTCTCCTTTCCACCAGCCTGTACTGAAAACTACCTCCCCTCCAAGGTGCTTCTCTCCTTTCCACCAGCCTGTACTGGAAACTACCTCCCCCAAGGTGCTTCTCTCCTTTCCAACAGCCTGTACTGAAAACTACCTCCCCTCCAAGGTGCTTCTCTGCTTTCCACCAGCCTGTACTGAAAACTACCTCCCCTCCAAGGTGCTTCTCTGCTTTCCACCAGCCTGTACTGAAAACTACCTCCCCCAAGGTGCTTCTCTGCTTTCCACCAGCCTGTACTGGAAACTACCTCCCCTCCAAGGTGCTTCTCTCCTTTCCACCAGCCTGTACTGAAAACTACCTCCCCTCCAAGGTTCTTCTCTGCTTTCCACCAGCCTGTACTGAAAACTACCTCCCCCAAGGTGCTTCTCTCCTTTCCACCAGCCTGTACTGAAAACTACCTCCCCTCCAAGGTGCTTCTCTCCTTTCCACCAGCCTGTACTGGAAACTACCTCCCCCAAGGTGCTTCTCTCCTTTCCAACAGCCTGTACTGAAAACTACCTCCCCTCCAAGGTGCTTCTCTGCTTTCCACCAGCCTGTACTGAAAACTACCTCCCCTCCAAGGTGCTTCTCTGCTTTCCACCAGCCTGTACTGAAAACTACCTTCCCCAAGGTGCATCTCTGCTTTCCACCGGCCTGTTCTGAAAACTACCTCCCCCAAGGTGCTTCTCTGCTTTCCACCAGCCTGTACTGAAAACGACCTCCCCTCCAAGGTGCTTCTCTCCTTTCCACCAGCCTGTACTGGAAACTACCTCCCCTCCAAGGTGCTTCTCTCCTTTCCACCAGCCTGTACTGAAAACTACCTCCCCTCCAAGGTGCTTCTCTCCTTTCCACCAGCCTGTACTGAAAACTACCTCCCCCAAGGTTCTTCTCTCCTTTCCACCAGCCTGTACTGAAAACTACCTCCCCCAAGGTGCTTCTCTCCTTTCCACCAGCCTGTACTGAAAACTACCTCCCCCAAGGTGCTTCTCTCCTTTCCACCAGCCTGTACTGGAAACTACCTCCCCTCCAAGGTGCTTCTCTCCTTTCCACCAGCCTGTACTGAAAACTACCTCCCCCAAGGTGCTTCTCTGCTTTCCACCAGCCTGTACTGGAAACTACCTCCCCTCCAAGGTGCTTCTCTCCTTTCCACCAGCCTGTACTGAAAACTACCTCCCCTCCAAGGTTCTTCTCTGCTTTCCACCAGCCTGTACTGAAAACTACCTCCCCCAAGGTGCTTCTCTCCTTTCCACCAGCCTGTACTGAAAACTACCTCCCCTCCAAGGTGCTTCTCTCCTTTCCACCAGCCTGTACTGGAAACTACCTCCCCCAAGGTGCTTCTCTCCTTTCCAACAGCCTGTACTGAAAACTACCTCCCCTCCAAGGTGCTTCTCTGCTTTCCACCAGCCTGTACTGAAAACTACCTCCCCTCCAAGGTGCTTCTCTGCTTTCCACCAGCCTGTACTGAAAACTACCTTCCCCAAGGTGCATCTCTGCTTTCCACCGGCCTGTTCTGAAAACTACCTCCCCCAAGGTGCTTCTCTGCTTTCCACCAGCCTGTACTGAAAACGACCTCCCCTCCAAGGTGCTTCTCTCCTTTCCACCAGCCTGTACTGGAAACTACCTCCCCTCCAAGGTGCTTCTCTCCTTTCCACCAGCCTGTACTGAAAACTACCTCCCCTCCAAGGTGCTTCTCTCCTTTCCACCAGCCTGTACTGAAAACTACCTCCCCCAAGGTTCTTCTCTCCTTTCCACCAGCCTGTACTGAAAACTACCTCCCCCAAGGTGCTTCTCTCCTTTCCACCAGCCTGTACTGAAAACTACCTCCCCCAAGGTGCTTCTCTCCTTTCCACCAGCCTGTACTGGAAACTACCTCCCCTCCAAGGTGCTTCTCTCCTTTCCACCAGCCTGTACTGAAAACTACCTCCCCCAAGGTGCTTCTCTCCTTTCCACCAGCCTGTACTGAAAACTACCTCCCCTCCAAGGTGCTTCTCTCCTTTCCACCAGCCTGTACTGAAAACTACCTCCCCCAAGGTTCTTCTCTGCTTTCCACCAGCCTGTACTGAAAACTACCTCCCCCAAGGTGCTTCTCTGCTTTCCACCAGCCTGTACTGAAAACTACCTCCCCTCCAAGGTTCTTCTCTGCTTTCCACCAGCCTGTACTGAAAACTACCTCCCCGAAGGTGCTTCTCTCCTTTCCACCAGCCTGTACTGAAAACTACCTCCCCTCCAAGGTGCTTCTCTCCTTTCCACCAGCCTGTACTGGAAACTACCTCCCCCAAGGTGCTTCTCTCCTTTCCAACAGCCTGTACTGAAAACTACCTCCCCTCCAAGGTGCTTCTCTGCTTTCCACCAGCCTGTACTGAAAACTACCTCCCCTCCAAGGTGCTTCTCTGCTTTCCACCAGCCTGTACTGAAAACTACCTCCCCCAAGGTGCTTCTCTGCTTTCCACCAGCCTGTACTGGAAACTACCTCCCCTCCAAGGTGCTTCTCTCCTTTCCACCAGCCTGTACTGAAAACTACCTCCCCTCCAAGGTTCTTCTCTGCTTTCCACCAGCCTGTACTGAAAACTACCTTCCCCAAGGTGCATCTCTGCTTTCCACCAGCCTGTTCTGAAAACTACCTCCCCCAAGGTGCTTCTCTGCTTTCCACCAGCCTGTACTGAAAACGACCTCCCCTCCAAGGTGCTTCTCTCCTTTCCACCAGCCTGTACTGGAAACTACCTCCCCTCCAAGGTGCTTCTCTCCTTTCCACCAGCCTGTACTGAAAACTACCTCCCCTCCAAGGTGTTTCTCTCCTTTCCACCAGCCTGTACTGAAAACTACCTCCCCCAAGGTGCTTCTCTGCTTTCCACCAGCCTGTACTGAAAACTACCTCCCCCAAGGTGCTTCTCTCCTTTCCACCAGCCTGTACTGAAAACTACCTCCCCCAAGGTGCTTCTCTCCTTTCCACCAGCCTGTACTGAAAACTACCTCCCCCAAGGTGCTTCTCTCCTTTCCACCAGCCTGTACTGGAAACTACCTCCCCTCCAAGGTGCTTCTCTCCTTTCCACCAGCCTGTACTGAAAACTACCTCCCCCAAGGTGCTTCTCTCCTTTCCACCAGCCTGTACTGAAAACTACCTCCCCTCCAAGGTGCTTCTCTCCTTTCCACCAGCCTGTACTGAAAACTACCTCCCCCAAGGTTCTTCTCTGCTTTCCACCAGCCTGTACTGAAAACTACCTCCCCTCCAAGGTGCTTCTCTGCTTTCCACCAGCCTGTACTGGAAACTACCTCCCCCAAGGTGCTTCTCTGCTTTCCACCAGCCTGTACTGGAAACTACCTCCCCTCCAAGGTGCTTCTCTCCTTTCCACCAGCCTGTACTGAAAACTACCTCCCCTCCAAGGTTATTCTCTGCTTTCCACCAGCCTGTACTGAAAACTACCTCCCCCAAGGTGCTTCTCTCCTTTCCACCAGCCTGTACTGAAAACTACCTCCCCTCCAAGGTGCTTCTCTCCTTTCCACCAGCCTGTACTGGAAACTACCTCCCCCAAGGTGCTTCTCTCCTTTCCAACAGCCTGTACTGAAAACTACCTCCCCTCCAAGGTGCTTCTCTGCTTTCCACCAGCCTGTACTGAAAACTACCTCCCCTCCAAGGTGCTTCTCTGCTTTCCACCAGCCTGTACTGAAAACTACCTCCCCCAAGGTGCTTCTCTGCTTTCCACCAGCCTGTACTGGAAACTACCTCCCCTCCAAGGTGCTTCTCTCCTTTCCACCAGCCTGTACTGAAAACTACCTCCCCCCCAAGGTGCATCTCTGCTTTCCACCAGCCTGTTCTGAAAACTACCTCCCCCAAGGTGCTTCTCTGCTTTCCACCAGCCTGTACTGAAAACGACCTCCCCTCCAAGGTGCTTCTCTCCTTTCCACCAGCCTGTACTGGAAACTACCTCCCCTCCAAGGTGCTTCTCTCCTTTCCACCAGCCTGTACTGAAAACTACCTCCCCTCCAAGGTGCTTCTCTCCTTTCCACCAGCCTGTACTGAAAACTACCTCCCCCAAGGTGCTTCTCTGCTTTCCACCAGCCTGTACTGAAAACTACCTCCCCCAAGGTGCTTCTCTCCTTTCCACCAGCCTGTACTGAAAACTACCTCCCCCAAGGTTCTTCTCTCCTTTCCACCAGCCTGTACTGAAAACTACCTCCCCCAAGGTGCTTCTCTCCTTTCCACCAGCCTGTACTGAAAACTACCTCCCCCAAGGTGCTTCTCTCCTTTCCACCAGCCTGTACTGGAAACTACCTCCCCTCCAAGGTGCTTCTCTCCTTTCCACCAGCCTGTACTGAAAACTACCTCCCCCAAGGTGCTTCTCTCCTTTCCACCAGCCTGTACTGAAAACTACCTCCCCTCCAAGGTGCTTCTCTCCTTTCCACCAGCCTGTACTGAAAACTACCTCCCCCAAGGTTCTTCTCTGCTTTCCACCAGCCTGTACTGAAAACTACCTCCCCCAAGGTTCTTCTCTGCTTTCCACCAACCTGTACTGAAAACTACCTCCCCCAAGGTGCTTCTCTCCTTTCCACCAGCCTGTACTGAAAACTACCTCCCCTCCAAGGTGCTTCTCTCCTGGCTATCATACTGGTAACTACCTCCCCTCCAAGGTGCTTCTCTCCTGGCTATCATACTGGTAACTACCTCCCCTCCAAGGTGCTTCTCTCCTGGCTATCATACTGGTAACTCGGCCTCTGTTGCATTGCTGTTTTGATGGGCCCCACCATTTAATCACATTGAGTAAGTCCCCGCTCTCTCCTTGCTGTTGTTATGCTGGCCAGTTTTGTGAACTTCGTTGTGTTTATTTTGGGTCCTAGTGCCGGCTGGGTTCTAGTCCGTGGTTGTGTTTATTGTGGGTCCTAGTGCCGGCTGGGTTCTAGTCTGTGGTTGTGTTTATTGTGGGTCCTAGTGTCGGCTGGGTTCTAGTCTGTGGTTGTGTTTATTGTGGGTCCTAGTGCTGGCTGGGTTCTAGTCTGTGGTTGTGTTTATTGTGGGTCCTAGTGCTGGGTGGGTTCTAGTCTGTGGTTGGGTTCTCGCTTACTGCATACAACTGTGTGATTCAATCTAACTAACTAACTATCACACTGTGTGGATTGATTGACTTTTAGCTGATTCCTCACCAACCTATGCATGGAGTTTTTCCAAAATGGCATCTACCACTTTCTGCCATTCTGTCATTCTGGGGAAACTGGCAGCAACCAACTCAGAGACTATGACCGTTTCATCCCATGTGGGAGCTGCACCTATACTAGGAGGATAGGTGCAAGGACGCTTTAAGAGCAGCTACTGATCCTGCCACCCAGTGGAGGTATGACACACACCGTAAGCCCAGCACAAGGCAGTGGTCTTTGGTGAATGGGTCTGAAATTACTTTGGGTGATCCCATCCTGTTGACCAACAGTTTCACCCACCTGCTTCCAGAGGTTCCTGCTCCTTCATCCTCTACCCTGTGCTTCCGGGGGGGGGGGGGGGGGGGGGGGGACTTCGATGAAGGATATCACAGGATTTCTTCCGTCCGTCCTACATCATCAGCCAAGGGCTGCTGCTGTCGTAGTGCATGTGGGGTCAAATGCCATCAAAAAAAGGGTCAGAGATGATGAAACAGGATTTTCTAGAGCTAATCAACACCCTGACCAGATCTGAGAAGCAGCCAATTATCTCTGGCCCCGTGCCGCTGCTGGGTCGCGGCTACAGCAGCCTCTTAGCACTTCATATCTGGCTTAAATACTACTGCCGCTCTGTTGGTAAAACTTTAATTCACACTTTTTGGAAACAAAAGCTGGTCTACAGGGATAATGGACCCAAATCATCTAGGAACCGACCCTCTCAGGTAATACCTCCCATCCTCTCTGTTGTCTCTATAAACCAAAGGTTTTGTCAGTTGTCATCTTGTACACATTCGTTTGAACTCCACTCTTAGATCTGCTTTTGTTAGCTCTAAAGAGAAGGCCTCTGTGATCTGCTGACCCAGTGCTTTTAGTTCAAAGGTGAATTCCATAAACCCCCCCCCCCCCCCTTAGAAGTCTGTTTATAACATTCCATCAAATCAAATTGTATTTGTCATATATAGTTGAAGTAGGAAGTTTACATACACCTTAGCCAAATATATTTAAACTCAGTATTTGACCATTCCTGACATTTAATACCCTAGTAAAAAGTCCCTGTCTCAGGTCAGTTAGGATCACCACTTTATTTTAAGAATGTGAAATGTCAGAATAATAGTTGAGAGATTGATTTATTTCAGCTTTAATTTCTTTCATCACATTCCCAGTGGGTAAGAAGTTTACATACACTCAAATAGTATTTGGTAGAATTGCCTTTAAATTGTTTAACTTGAGTCAAACATTTTGGGTAGCCTTCCACAAGCGTCCCATAATAAATTGGGTGAATTCTGGCCCATTCCTCCTGACAGAGCTGGTGTAACCGAGTCAGGTTTGTAGGCCTCCTTGCACGCACACGGTTTTTCAGTTCTGCCCACAAATGTTCTATAGGATTGAGGTGATGGCTTTGCGATGGCCACTTCAATACCTTGACTTTGTTGTACTTAAGCCATTTTGCCACAACTTTGGAAGTATGCTTGGGGTATTTGTCCATTTGGAAGAACCATTTGCAACTAAGCTTTAACTTCCTGATGGATGTCTTGAGCTGTTGCTTCAATATATCCACATTTTCTTTCCACGTGATGCCATCCATTTTGTGAAGTGCACCAGTGCCTCCTGCAGCAAAGCACCCCCACAACATTATGCTGCCACCCCCGTGCTTCACGATTGGGATGGTGTTCTCCGGCTTGCAAGCCTCCCCCTTTTTCCTCCAAACATAACGATGGTCATTATGGCCAAACAGTTCGATTTTTGTTTCATCAGACCAGAGGACATTTCTCAAAAAAAGTCCGATCTTTGTCCCCATGTGCAGTTGCAAACGGTAGTCTGGCTTTTTTATGGCAGTTTGGAGCAGTTGCTTCTTCCTTGCTGAGTGGCCTTTCAGGTTATGTCGATATAGGACTAATTTTACTGTGGATATAGATAATTTTGTACCTGTTTCCTCCAGCATCTTCACAAGGTCTTTTCCTGTTGTTCTGTGATTGATTTGCACTTTTCGCACCAAAGTATGTTCATCTCTAGGAGACAGAACTTGCCTTCTTCCTGAGCGGTATGACGGCTGCGTGGTCCTATGGTATTTATACTTGCATACTATTACTGGTACAGATGAACGTGGTACCTTCAGGCATTTGGAAATTGCTCTCAAGGATGAACCAGACTTGCAGAGGTCTATAATTATTTTTCTGAGGTCTTGGCAGATTTCTTTTGATTTTCCCATGATGTCAAACAAAGAGGCACAGAGTTTGAAGGTAGGCCTTGAAATACATCCACAGGTACACCTCCAATTGACTCAAATGATGTCAATTAGTCTATCAGGCGCTTCTAAAGCTATGACATAATTTTCTGGAATTTTCCAATCTGTTTAAAGGCACAGTCAACTTAGTTTATGTAAACTTCTGACCCACTGGAATTGTGATACAGTGAATTATAAGTGGAATAATCTGTCTGGAAACAATTGTTGGAAAAATGACTTGTGTCATGTACAAAGTGGTGTCCTAACTGATTTGCCAAAACTATAGATTGTTAACAAGAAATTTGTTAACAAGTGGTTGAAAAACGAGTTTTAATGACTCCAGCCTAAGTGTTTGTAAACTTCCGACTTAAACTGTACACGTCTTTAGCTGATGTTAAAATCTGAGATGATGATCCGGGAGAATTGTCATCAACTGACACTAATTAGCATAACGCAACGGACAAAAAATATTACTAGAAAATATTCATATTCATGAAATCACAAGTGAAATATATTGAAACACAGTTTAGCCTTTTGTTAATCCCCCTGTCATCTCAGATTTTGAAACTATGCTTACAGCCAAAGCAAGACAAGCATTTGTGTAAGTTTATCGATAGCCTAGCATAGCATTATGCCTAGCTAGCAGCAGACAACCTGGTCACGAAAATCAGAAAAGAAATCAAATTAAATTGTTTACCTTTGATGAACTTCGGATGTTTTCACTCACGGGACTCCCAGTTAGATAGCAAATGTTCCTTTTTTCCAAAAATATAATTTTTGTAGCCGAAATAACTACGTTAGTTCTTCACGCATGGCTGAGAATTCGACCGGAAATTGAGGTCACGACAACGCCGAAAAATATTCAAAATTAGCTCCATAATATCGACAGAAACATGGCAAACGTTGTTTATAATCAATCCTCAAGGTGTTTTTCAAATATCTATTCGATAATATGGGAAGACCGGGAGGAAAAATAGCTAACTCTGTCTATTACGCAATAATTACTCTGAGAGCCCTCAGCCGGACACTTACGCAATGTAGTCGTTTACGCTCATTCTTCAACATAAAGGCATGAAACTATGTCAAAATGCCGTAGACACCTTGGGGAATACGTAGAAAAATGAATCTGGTTGATAGCCCATTCACTGCTCAATAGGGACGCATCGGAATGCAAATCTTTTAAAACATGAGTCACTTCCTGATTGGATTTTTCTCAGGGTTTCGCCTGCAATATCAGTTCTGTTATACTCACAGACAATATTTTTACAGTTTTGGAAACTTTAGAGTGTATTCTATCCTAATCTGTCAATTATATGCATATTCTAGCATCTTGTCCTTACAAAATAGCCCACTTACTTTGGGAACATTATTTTTCCAAAAATGAAAATAGTGCCCCCTAGTTTCAAGAGGTTTTAAAGAAGAAAAGGGTCTCCTTCAGCACCTCGGACTCAGTGACTGTCTGCAGGAAGAAACGTTGTAGCGGAGCAGGAGAAAAATAGGGAGGAGCATTTGGGCTACTCACATTAGAAGGGGTAGGAGATGAGGAAATGTTGGACGGGCAAGGAGGCGTGGCTGAGTCAAATACTAATCCCGACTTAATGAAGTGGTGATTAAAGAGCTCAGCCATGTGCTTCTTGTCAGTAACAACCACATCATCAACTTTAAAGGAAATGGGCAGCTGTGAGGAGGAGGGTTTATTTCTACAGGTCTTTAATTGTTTTCAAGAACTTCTTGGGGTTAGACCAACAGAGAGAAAACTGCTCCTTAAAGTAACTAACTTTGGCTGCCTGAACAAGAGCCAGTCAGCCTGAGTATGCCGAGTCGGGTCGAGCCTTTTGCCAAATGTAATTATTGAGGTGGAGTAACTCTGCAAGATTACAGTCGAACCAGGGACTGAACCTGAATTGAAATCTCATTTTCTTTGTGGGGGCGTGTTTGTTAACAATACCACTGACAATATCAAAAAAGAAGGTCCAAGCGTCTTCGACAGAGGGGATCACGCTGATTCTATACCATTTTCATGAAGTCATGAAGGCTTGTTTGCTCATTAAAGTTTTTTAGCAAGCTTCTATGACAAATCAGGACAAGTCGTTTCACTTAGTAGCCAAACACAGGCTGTAAAACAGGTCAAACAGGTTGATAATAAGGTCATTACAGAAAATACCAGACTGACACCATCAGGATTATTTTGTGAGAATAACATTGAGGAGAGCAGCCTTTTCTGGGTGTTTGGAGTCATACCTTGTGGGATTGGTAATAATCTGAGAAATATTTAGAGAGTCCCATTGCTTTAGGACTTGGTCAGGTGGTTTAAGCATGTCCCAGTTTAGGTCACTGAGCAAGACACATTCAGGTGTAAGGGGCCACCTTTGGAGGATCTGTCTTGCTGAAAAAGGTTATAACCAGAAAGGTTAACATCAGTATTCAAAACACTCTTCCTTAATCACGTCTCAGTAATGACCAACACATCTGGATTGGAGCTGGGAACCCAAACGCTCAATTGATCCATTTTAGGTAATAAGCTTCTAGTGTTAACGTGCAGAAAACCCAGGCTTTTACGAGAGCAGAAATCAGTGAAGCAGATATCGGATATCTCCTTTACTCTACTCTATCCTCCCTCCCCCTCCTTTCCTCTCTGAGACAGAGCTGAGACAGAGGCAGAGAGAGAGAGCTAAGAGAGGCCGAGAGAGAGAGCTGAAACCGAGAGAGAGCAAGAGAGAAAGAGAGCTGAGAGAGAGCAGGAGAGAGCTGAGAGAGAGCGGGAGAGAGCTGAGAGAGAGCAAGAAAGAGCTAAGAGAGAGAGTGGGAGAGAGCTGAGAGAGTGAGAGAGAGCTGAGACAGAGACAGAAAGAGCTGAGACAGAGAGCGGAGAGAGAGAGAGAGAGAGAGAGAGAGAGAGAGAGAGAGAGAGAGAGAGCTGAGCGAGAGAGAGCTGAGACAGAGCAAGATAGAGCTAAGAGAGAGAGAGCTGAGACAGGGAGAGCTGAGACAGGGAGAGCTGAGACTGAAAGAGCTGAGACAGAGACAGAGACAGGAAGAGCTGAGCGAGAGAGAGCTGAGCGAGAGAGAGCAGAGAGAGAGCTGAGGCAGAGAGAGCTGAGGCAGAGAGAGAGAGCTGAGACAGAAACAGCTGAGACAGAGAGAGAAACAGCTGAGGGAGGGCTGAGACAGAGAGAGAGAGAGCTGAGACAGAGAGAGAGAGAGAGCTGAGACAGACAGAGAGAGAGAGCTGAGACAGAGAGAGAGAGAGCTGAGAGAGAGAGAGAGAGCTGAGACAGAGAGAGAGAGAGCTGAGAGAGAGAGAGAGAGAGAGAGAGAGAGAGAGCTGAGACAGAGAGAGAGAGCTGAGACAGAGAGAGAGAGAGCTGAGACAGAGAGAGAGAGCTGAGACAGAGAGAGAGAGAGCTGAGACAGAGAGAGAGAGCTGAGACAGAGAGAGAGAGAGAGAGAGAGAGAGAGAGCTGAGACAGAGAGAGAGAGCTGAGACAGAGAGAGAGAGAGAGAGAGAGCTGAGACAGAGAGAGAGAGCTGAGACAGAGAGAGAGAGCTGAGACAGAGAGAGAGAGAGAGAGAGAGAGAGAGAGAGAGCTGAGACAGAGAGAGAGAGCTGAGACAGAGAGAGAGCTGAGACAGAGAGAGAGAGCTGAGACAGAGAGAGAGAGCTGAGACAGAGAGAGAGAGAGAGAGAGAGAGAGAGCTGAGACAGAGAGAGAGAGCTGAGACAGAGAGAGAGAGCTGAGACAGAGAGAGAGAGAGCTGAGACAGAGAGAGAGAGCTGAGACAGAGAGAAAGAGCTGAGACAGAGAGAGAGAGAGCTGAGACAGAGAGAGAGCTGAGACAGAGAGAGAGAGAGAGAGAGAGACTCATTACTGTGAGACTTTAAAACTCTATAAACACTGAGAACAAAGAAAAGCACAGTACAACAGCACAACAGCACAACAGCACAACAGCACAACAGCACAACAGTACAACAGTACAACAGCACAACAGTACAACAGCACAACAGTACAACAGCACAACAGCACAACAGTACAACAGCACAACAGCACAACAGCACAACAGCACAACAGTACAACAGTACAACAGCACAACAGCACAACAGCACAACAGCACAACAGCACAACAGCACAACAGCACAACAGCACAACAGCACAACAGCACAACAGTACAACAGCACAACAGTACAACAGTACAACAGTACAACAGTACAACAGCACAACAGCACAACAGCACAACAGCACAACAGTACAACAGCACAACAGCACAACAGTACAACAGCACAACAGCACAACAGCACAACAGTACAACAGCACAACAGCACAACAGCACAACAGCACAACAGTACAACAGTACAACAGTACAACAGCACAACAGCACAACAGCACAACAGCACAAAAGCACAACAGTACAACAGCACAACAGTACAACAGTACAACAGTACAACAGTACAACAGCACAACAGCACAACAGTACAACAGCACAACAGCACAACAGTACAACAGCACAACAGCACAATAGTACAACAGTACAACAGCACAACAGTACAACAGTACAACAGTACAACAGTACAACAGCAAGCAGCTGACACTAATTGAGGAGGCCATAAACACAAACAACTTTTGGCAAAATTGGGAGAAAAACAAAATCTAAACGAGGAATTAGCGATACAAAATATTGACAAATGGACAACCCATTTGAAAATACTCTACAACACCGTTCAAATTGACACAAATGTAGAACAACGCCAAATTCACGAGATGTTTAATGGATTAGAAAAAGCTATAAAGGACCATCAAATCCACTGGACTCCCCAATTACTGACCAGGGGCCTCATTTATAAACATTTATACAAAGAAGACCACTTTCTAAGCTAACTTTTGGATTCATAAAAAGTGAAATGGCGGGAGAATGTGTGGTCCTCCATGTTTTTATTTGTATGTAATGTGGCAGTAAGGCCCTGTTCCTCAACCCAATGGGGGAGTAAGGCTTTGTTCCTCAACCCAATGGGGCAGTAAGGCTCTGTTCCTCAACCCAATGGGGGAGTAAGGCTCTGTTCCTCAACCCAATGGGGGAGTAAGGCTCTGTTCCTCAACCCAATGGGGGAGTAAGGCTCTGTTCCTCGACCCAATGGGGCAGTAAGGCTCTGTTCCTCAACCCAATGGGGGAGTAAGGCCCTGTTCCTCAACCCAATGGGGGAGTAAAGGCTCTGTTCCTCGACCCAATGGGGCAGTAAGGCCCTGTTCCTGAACCCAATGGGGCAGTAAGGCTCTGTTCCTCAACCCAATGGGGGAGTAAGGCTCTGTTCCTCAACCCAATGGGGGAGTAAAGGCTCTGTTCCTCAACCCAATGGGGGAGTAAGGCTCTGTTCCTCAACCCAATGGGGGAGTAAGGCTCTGTTCCTCAACCCAATGGGGGAGTAAGGCTCTGTTCCTCAACCCAATGGGGGAGTAAGGCTCTGTTCCTCAACCCAATGGGGGAGTAAGGCCCTGTTCCTCAACCCAATGGGGGAGTAAAGGCTCTGTTCCTCAACCCAATGGGGGAGTAAAGGCTCTGTTCCTCGACCCAATGGGGCAGTAAGGCCCTGTTCCTGAACCCAATGGGGCAGTAAGGCTCTGTTCCTCAACCCAATGGGGGAGTAAGGCTCTGTTCCTCGACCCAATGGTGCAGTAAGGCTCTGTTCCTCGACCCAATGGGGCAGTAAGGCTCTGTTCCTCGACCCAATGGGGCAGTAAGACTCTGTTCCTCAACCCAATGGGGGAAAGTTCCAGAAAGGTAAAAAGATGCCAGGGGGTGACAAGATAAACTGCTTTTAATATTTTTTTTAATACAATGAAATCAATAAAGTCTTTGAAATGCTATATTTATTTATCTCTATATTGAAATCAATAAAGTAATTCCAAATTATGTACTTATATTAACATAGATGTTCAGATCATTCTTGAGAGAGAAGGAGTGCAATATCGCCAGATCGGCGTGTGGTACCCTTCCTCACCCATGTCGACAAGATGTTACTTCTTGTGGGGTCTTTGCCTTGAAAGTAAGTATGAGAGTATAAGTCATGTACAATTAACCTACTGAAAGTATACTGACTGAAAGGCAAAACAGAACTGTCAAATTATATTATAGCTGTGTCGTTGTGTTCCTGTGAATTAGAATCTTAAGGGTAACATTCTGTTGGGGAAACTGAAATGCCCATCAAATCTTTTTCCCCAGTTTGCTGGGGAGTCGATTGTCTTTTCAAATACGGACAAAGATGTTAACATCATGAGAATGCCCATCAAATCTTTTTCCCCAGTTTGCTGGGGAGTCGATTGTCTTTTCAAATACAGACAAAGATGTTTGGTGCTGCTGTAACTGACATGCTGCCTTACCAGAGCGCGCAGTGATGCTGTAACTAGTAAACTGGTTGTCACTTCTTTCTTCAGTCACATGCTGCATTCTGTTGTTATGCAAATGACTGGCTGAACCAGCAGTGATCCAACCCCCCCCCCTCCCCCCAAACTTTTGTAATCGGATCTACACAATCACTTAGGTCAACTATATTAGATTCAAAACTGAGAATTTTGCCGATCGGTGACTAGTTTGCTCTTTGCATTTGCATAACTGCATTTTTGAGGACACGGCCGCTGGAGGGTTGTTTACGCACGCGGTGCAGTGGAGATGTCAGGGCTGGGCGCCAATGGGCCCCATTACTCAGCTCCCTGCGGGACTCCCAATCACTCAGCTCCCTGCGGGACTCCCAATCACTCAGCTCCCTGCGGGACTCCCAATCACTAATTTCCCTGCGGGACTCCCAATCACTAATTTCCCTGCGGGACTCCCAATCACTAATTTCCCTGCGGGACTCCCAATCACTCATCTCCCTGCGGGACTCCCAATCACTCAGCTCCCTGCGGGACTCCCAATCACTCAGCTCCCTGCGGGACTCCCAATCACTCAGCTCCCTGCGGGACTCCCAATCACTCAGCTCCCTGCGGGACTCCCAATCACTCAGCTCCCTGCGGGACTCCCAATCACTAATCTCCCTACAGGACTCCCAATCACTCATATCACTATGGGACTTGTTGGCTGCTTTTCCTTCACTCTGCGGTCTGATTCATCCCAAACCATCTCAATTTGGGTTGAGGTCGGGTAATTGTGGAGGCTAGGTAATCTGATGCATCACTCCATCACTCTCCTTCTTGGTCAAATAGCCCTTACACAGTCTGGAGGTGTGTGTTGGGTGATTGGGATTGTCCATTGCTTGTGTTTCTTGGCCAAAGCAAGTCTCTTCTTATTATTGGTGTCTTTAGTAGTGGTTTCTTTGCAGCAATTCAACCATTGAAGGCCTGATTCACACAGTCTCCTCTGAACAGTTGATGTTGAGATGTGTCTGTTACTTGAACTCTGTGAAGCATTTATTTGGGATGAAATTTCTGAGGCTGGTAACTGTAATGAACTTATCCTCTGCAGCAGAGGTAACTCTGGGTCTTCCTTTCCTGTGGTGGTCCTGATGAGAGCCAGTTTCATCATAGCGCTTGATGGTTTTTGCGACTGTACTTGAAGAAACGTTCAAAGTTCTTGAAATTTTCCGTATTGACTGACCTTCATGTCTTAAAGTAATGATGGACTGTCATTTCTCTTTGCTTATTTGAGCTGTTCTTGAAATAATATGGACTTGGTCTTTTACCAAATAGGGCGATCTTCTGTATACCACCCCTACCTTGTCACAACAAAACTTAGTGTCAAACGCATTAAGAAGAAAATAAATTCCACAAATTAACTTAAAACTTGTTAGGGATAGGGGGCAATATTCAGAATTTTGGATGACTGAGGTGTCCAAAGTAAACTGCCTGTTACTCAGGCCCAGAAGCTAGGATATGAATATGCATTGCAGTATTGGATAGAAAACACTCTAAAGTTTCTAAAACTGTTAAAATTATGTGAGTATAACAGAACTGATTTGGCAGGTGAAAACCTGAGGACACATTTTGTTTTCTGTTGACCTGCCAGCCAATTCCAAGCTTAAGCTAGTGAAACCAAAGACTTCCGCCTCCCAAATTGCAGTTCCTATGGCTTCCGCTAGATGTCAACAGTCTTTATACATGGTTTCAGGCTTGTATTCTGAAAAACTAACGAGGAAGAGTTGTTTATCCTCAGGAAGTCCCATTGCGCGTGTGACCGAAGGCTCGCGCTGCATTCTTTTCCTTTCCTATTGAGAATAGTTTGCTCCGTATGAAATATTATCGATTATTTAGATATTAGAATAATAAATTAGAAACGTTTGATTTGTTTGGACAAACTTTACAGGTAACTTCTGGAACTCCTATGTCTGCATTCTGAACGGGTGGATTACTGAACTCAATGACTAAACGGACTATTTGGGATATAAAGAAGGAATTTATCGAACAAAACGACCGTTCATTGTGTTCCTGGGACTCTTGTGATTGCGATCAGAGGAAGGTCTTCAAAGGTAAGTGACTTATTTTATTGCTATTTGGGATTTTGTGACGCTTGTTTGGATAATATGCTGTTGTGGGCACTGACCTCAGATAATCGAACGCTGTGCTTTCGCCGTAAAGCCTTTCTGAAATCCGACGATGCGGTTTGATTCTAAGCTACCGATTCATGTATGACATGTATTATCATGAAGGTTTAATATTGTTTTTTTATTTTGAATTTGGCGCTCTGCAATTTCACCGGATGTTGTTGAGGTGGGTCGCTAGCGGGACCCCTGAGCCAGAAAGGTTTTAACTTCTTAAGGTATAGGGGGCAGATTTTCACTTTTGGATAAATAGCATGCCCAATTTCAACTTCCTGCTACTCATGCAAAGAATATAAGATATGCATATTATTAGTAGATTTGGATAGAAAACACTCTGAAGTTTCTAAAACTGTTTGAATCATGTATGCGAGTATAACAGAACTTATGTAGCAGGAAAAACCCCGAGGACAAACCATTCAGATTTTTTTTTTGAGGTCTCTGTCTGTTCACTGGCTTTTCAAAACGGTATTTCTTAGGCACTTTTTTGCAGTTCCTACCGCTTCCACTGGATGTCACCAGTCTTTGGAATTTGGTTGAGGTTATTCCTTTGTGCAATGAAGAAGTACGGCCATCTAGGAACAGGGTAACACTGTTGAGAGTTGCGCAAGACTTGAAAAGCCTTTCCTCTGCACAACAGGAAAACCTGGCTCCCTGTAGAGGAAAGGCTGTGCAACCACTTCACAACAGGAAAACATGGCTCCCTGTAGAGGAAAGGCTGTGCAACCACTTCACCACTGCACAACAGGAAAACCTGTCTCTCTGTAGAGGAAAGGCTGTGCAACCTTTCCTCTACAGGGAGCCAGGTTTTCCTGTTGTGAAGTGGTATAGTGGTTGCACAGCCTTTCCTCTACAAGGAGCCAGGTTTTCCTGTTTTGAAGTGGTGTAGTGGTTGCACAGCCATTCCTCTACAGGGAGCCAGGTTTTCCTGTTGTGAAGTGGTTGCACATCCTTTCCTCTACAGGGAGCCAGGTTTTCCTGTTGTGAAGTGGTGTAGTGGTTGCACAGCCATTCCTCTACAGGGAGCCATGTTTTCCTGAGAGGTGCGCCAACTACTGCAACTAATATGCAGACTACTGAGCTAGATAGTCCCATTAATTCACACACGGGCACGCACACACACACACACATACAAACACACAGGGTTGCAGATTGCACATAAAATAAGTACAATGCAATCTTATTCCATTCTTATTCATTTGTTTACAAATATATCTAAATGTATTGACACTGGTATTATAATAATTACTATATGTAATGGTATGTGTGTGTGTGTGTGTGCGCGTATATGTATATATATATATATATATATTCATTCAAGAATTCAAACCTTTCTTCAAGAAAAAAATGTAATAAGTAAATGTCAAATTGGCTTTCTCCCTAACCATCGCACTACTGACCTTACACACACACTAATTAATAAACACGTCCACCAAAAAAAAGAGGGCAAAATCTTTGCTTGCTTTATTGACTTTAAAAAAGCATTTGATTCGATTTGGCACGAAGGGCTATTCTACAAAATTTTACAAAGTTGGCTTGGTGGTAAGGTGTATGACTTAATAAAATGTATGTACACAGAAAACAAGTGTGCAATAAAAATCAAAAACCAAAGAACAGAATTTTTTTCACAATGTCGAGGTGTGAGACAAGGCTGCAATTTGAGTCCAAATCTTTTCAACATTTATATCAATGAATTAGCAGACATGTTGGACCAATCTCCAGCCCCAGGACTCACACTATTTGACACAGAGGTGAAATACCTGCTATATGCTGATGACTTGGTACTTCTATCACCAACCAAAGAAGGTCTTCAACAAAACATTAATATTCTGGAGCAATATTGCCATAATTGGGCGCTGGCAGTAAATTTCCAAAAAACTAAAATCATGATTTTCCAAAAAAAAAACAGATGTCAGAAACACAAATGTAAATTCACCCTGAACAATACCTTAATTGAACACACTAAAAATTACACCTACCTTGGTCTGACCATATCTGCATCGGGAAACTTTAATATGGCAGTGAATGCACTCAAAGAAAAAGCCCGCAGAGCAATGTATGCAATAAAAATGAAATTATTCAAAATCAACATCCCAATTAGAATTTGGACTAAAATATTTGACAGTGTAATCCAACCAATAGCACTTTATGGAAGTGAGGTTTGGGGGCCACTCAATAAACTGGATTTTAAAATGTGGGACAAACATCCAATTGAAGCCCTACATGCAGAATTCTGTCGGAAAATTCTGCAAGTCCAGAGAAATACACCAACTAATGCATGTAGGGCAGAATTGGGCCGTTTTCCAGTAATAATGAAAATACAGAAAAGATCATTAAAATTTTGGCTACATCTAAATTCAAGTCCAAATTCGAGTCTGCAATTTAAAGCACTTCAAGCCCAAGAGCTGAGCCCAGAAACGAGCCCTCTCAGTCAGCTGGTGTTGGACCTCACCAACCAAGCTGACACCAGCACTGCTTCAAAAGAAAGAATTCCAATAAGCAAAATCATGAACCAATCAAAGGAATCATATTTACAATACTGGAAAAACGAAACAAAATCCCAAAGCCGACTAAATTGCTATCTGACCCTAAACAGAGAATATGAATTGGCTGATTATCTCTACTCTGTCAGAGATACGAAGCAGAGACAGATCCTTACCAAGTACAGGCTGAGTGACCACCGATTGGCAATAGAAACCGGCAGACATAAAAAGACATGGCTACCCAAAGAGGAGCGTGTATGTGGTCACTGCATGACAGGGGAGGTAGAGACAGAGATGCACTTTCTCCTTTACTGTGATAAATATTCCTCACAAAGAGATTCATTATTCACAGAAATGACTACATATATTCCAAATCTTTACAAATTGAACCCAGAGGAAAAACTAAGAATACTCATGGGCGAAGGAGCAATGGCTCCTCTTGCAGCCAAATATGTATTTTCCTGCCATAGCCTGAGGGACACTGAATAATAACATCTGCATAGTAAACAGTAACTTCCTTATTATTATAATTATTAATGTTTATCATCCCAAATATGGGTGGTAATGGTAGTGATAACAGTTTAGTGATGGTAGTAGTAGTCGTAGTAATGATGATTGTAGTTGTAGTACTGATATAAAGAAGAAGATGACCGTTATTTAGTTATAAGTTAGTTATAGTTTCATTTTCCATAATTTGATTTTATATTTATTACATTTCTACTATTGACTGTTACCATTTTATTGTATTTATTTTTGTATTTAATTTTGTATTATTATTTACTACCATTTTATATTATTATTTGCTATCATTTATAATTTTGTTACAATGTATATTGTATACATTGTTGCTTTGGCAATATTGACACAATGTTTTTCATGCCAATAAAGCAGCTTGAATTTGAATTTGAATTTGAATTTGAATGAAGAGAGAGAGAGCTGACTGAAGAGAGAGAGAGCTGACTGAAGAGAGAGAGAGCTGACTGAAGAGAGAGAGAGAGAGAGCTGACTGGAGAGAGAGAGAGAGAGAGACAGAGAGAGAGCTGACTGGAGAGAGAGAGAGAGAGAGAGAGAGAGAGAGAGAGAGCTGACTGAAGAGAGAGAGAGAGAGAGCTGACTGAAGAGAGAGAGAGAGAGAGCTGACTGAAGAGAGAGAGAGAGAGAGCTGACTGAAGAGAGAGAGAGAGAGAGCTGACTGGAGAGAGATGAATGAAGAGAGAGAGATGAATGAAGAGAGAGAGAGAGATGAATGAAGAGAGAGAGAGAGAGATCAATGAAGAGAGAGGGATCAATGAAGAGAGAGAGAGATCAATGAAGAGAGAGAGAGCTGAATGAAGAGAGAGAGAGCTAGAGAGAGAGCTGAATGAAGAGAGAGAGAGCTGACTGAAGAGAGAGAGAGCTGACTGAAGAGAGAGAGAGAGAGAGAGAGAGAGCTGACTGGAGAGAGAGAGAGAGAGACAGAGAGAGAGCTGACTGGAGAGAGAGAGAGAGAGACAGAGAGAGAGCTGACTGGAGAGAGAGAGAGAGAGACAGAGAGAGAGCTGACTGGAGAGAGAGAGAGAGAGAGCTGACTGAAGAGAGAGAGAGAGAGAGCTGACTGGAGAGAGATGAATGAAGAGAGAGAGATGAATGAAGAGAGAGAGAGAGATCAATGGAGAGAGAGAGAGATCAATGAAGAGAGAGAGAGATCAATGAAGAGAGAGAGAGCTGAATGAAGAGAGAGAGAGCTAGAGAGAGAGCTGAATGAAGAGAGAGAGAGCTGAATGAAGAGAGAGAGAGCTGAATGAAGAGAGAGAGCTGAATGAAGAGAGCGAGCGAGCCAAGACACAAAGAGCTGACTCAACAGAGCACTCTGTATTGACTGTTCTGTTTTTGCCAATAGGTAGAAAAACAGCATCACCTCGCTCTGGTCCATTTCTTCATCTCTCTCTCTCTCTCCCTCCATCTCATTTATTCTCCCTCCATCCATCAATCTTGGTCACAAAATCTTAGCGAAACAGCACTGGAAAGCACACAGACACACAAAGTATTGTTCTTACCGTTCATAGCGGGAGCACCATCGGCTACAGGGAGAACCTCTATTCAGCTGGCTAACTCACAGACATCTGGAGAGAAGAGAGAGAAGAAGGAGAGGATTGTTACATAAATGAAAACCTCCTATTTGACAAATTGGGAAAATTAAACAGAAACACAGAATAAACTACACTGCTATTTGGCACTCAAAATATAATTGTTTATTTATTTAACTAGGCAAGTCAGTTAAGAACCAATTCTTATTTACAATGACGGCCTACCCCGGCCAAACCCGGACGACGCTGGGCCTATTGTGCGTCGGCCTATAAGACTCCCAATCACGACCGGTTGTCATACAGCCTGGAATCGAACCAGCTATCTACTCTGATTTCAGTGCACTCTCGTCTGAGTGTACCAGAGCACAGAATAACTGGTTGGGAAAAAAGCGTAATTAAATTGTTGCCAGCAGCACAGTTGCAGTCACCAATGTTCTGGATTAGAGGTCAACCGATTAATCTGAATTGCCGATTAATTAGGGCCGATTTCAATTTCATTTCATAACAATCGGAAATCGTTTTTTTTAGACACCTTTATGTAATCTTTATTATTTATTTAATTTTAATTTTAAATTTATTTATTTCATATATATATATATTTATTTAACTAGGCAAGTCAGTTAAGAACAAATTCTTATTTTCAATGACGGCCTGGGAACGGTGGGTTAACTGCCTCCTTCAGGGGCAGAACGACAGATTTTCGACTTGTCAGCTCGGGGGATCCAATCTTGCAACCTTACAGTTAACTAGTCCAACGCAATAACGACCTGCCTCTCTCTCGTTGTACTCCACAAGGAGACTGTTATGCGAACGCAGTAAGCCAAGTTAAGTTTAATGCTAGCTAGCAACTTATCTTGTAAAAATCAATCATAATCACTTGTTAACTACACATGGTTGATGATATTACTAGATATTATCTAGCGTGTCCTGCGTTGCATATAATCTGACTGCATACAAGTATCTAAGTATCTGACTGAGCGGTGGTAGGCAGAAGCAGGCGCGTAAACATTCATTCAAACAGCACTTTAGTGCGTTTTGCCAGCAGCTCTTCGTTGTGCGTCAAGCATTGCGCTGTTTATGACTTCAAGTCTATCAACTCCCGAGATGAGGCTGGTGTAACTGAAGTGAAATGGCTAGCTAGTTAGCGCGCGCTAATAGCGTTTCAAACGTCACTCGCTCTGAGACTTGGAGTGGTTTTTCCCCTTGCTCTGCATTGGTAATGCTGCTTCGAGGGTGGCTGTTGTCGTTGTGTTCCTGGTTCGAGCCCAGGGAGGAGCGAGGAGAGGGACGGAAGCTATACTGTTACACTACTTTAATACAAATAAAAAAAGATTTGAATTTTTTTTTTTTTTTATGTAAAAAAAAAATAAAATAAAAAAATGCCGTTTAATCGTATCGGCTTTTTTGGTCCGCCAATAAATCGGTATCGGCGTTGAAAAAACATAATCGGTCTACCTCTATTCTGGATAACATAAAAACAGCCTAAACATCTCTGCTAGGGTGAGTAAAATGGTAGGAATGAGCTGTTCTCTCATTTGTGTCTGGAATTAGCCAGCGTTAGCCAGAGAGAGAGACACACACAGACAGGGAGAGGGACAGACAGACAGAGAGAGAGACACACACAGACAGGGAGAGGGACAGACAGACAGAGAGAGAGACACACACAGACAGGGAGAGGGACAGACAGACAGAGAGAGAGACACACACAGACAGAGAGAGGGACAGACAGACAGAGAGAGAGACAGAGAGAGAGACACACACAGACAGGGAGAGGGACAGACAGACAGAGAGAGAGACACACACAGACAGGGAGAGGGACAGACAGACAGAGAGAGAGACACACACAGACAGGGAGAGGGACAGACAGACAGAGAGAGAGACACACACAGACAGGGAGAGGGACAGAGACAGAGAGAGAGACACACACAGACAGGGAGAGGGACAGACAGACAGAGAGAGAGACAGACAGACAGAGAGAGAGACAGACAGACAGAGAGAGGGACAGACAGACAGACAGAGAGAGACACACACAGACAGAGAGAGGGACAGACAGACAGAGAGAGAGAGTGAGCAGCAAGGACCTTATAAATAAGCATTTTACAGTAAGGTCTACAACTGTTGTATTAGGCGCATGTGAAAAATACAATTTGATTTGAAAATGAAGCCCGCACATATGCCCAGGCTGTGAGCAGAGCAACAGTCCCAACTCCCACTATTACAACCGTCCTAGCCCCATCCTGAGACAGTCCCAACCCCCACTAATACACCCGTCCAAGCTCCATCCTGAGACAGTCCCAAACCCCCACTAATACACCCGTCCAAGCCCCATCCTGAGACAGTCCCAACCCCCACTAATACACCCGTCCAAGCACCATCTTGCAACCTAAGAGGTATGTATCAGATGCTCAACATGCTCTGCTCACATCTACTGAAATGGTCCAAGACTAAACCACACGAAAACACTAGACACTATGGAACACAAAAATAACGTACTCTCGCATCCTGGAATATCCAAGGCCTGAGGTCATCTGCCTTTATGGAACACAAAGCCTTCACTATCTCATCCTGGAAAATACAAGGCCTGAGGTCATCTGACTTTGGCCTAAAGAGCAGGAACATGGACTTCAAAGAAATCAGAAATACAGACATTTCATCCTACAAGAAACCTGGTATAGAGGAGATGGACCCACTGGTTGCCCTCTAGGTTACAGAGAGCTGGTAGTCCCATCCACCAAACTAACAGGTGTGGTAGTTGTGTGGTGTGGAAACAGGGAAGCGACTCAGGGGGTATGCTAATTTGGTATCGAGCAGACCTAACCCACTATATGAAATTAGTCAAAACAGGAATGTTTTACATCTGGCTAGAAATTAATAAGGAAATGATTGGCCACCTGGCCAAACTGAGAAATCGGGGGAGAAGGGCCTTGGTCAGGGAGGTGACCAAGAACCCGATGGTCACTCTAACAGAGCTCCAGAGTTCTTCTGTAGAGATAGGTTCTCCTAACAGAAGGACAACCATCTATGCAGCACTCCACCTACCAGGTCTTTATGGTAGAGTGGCCAGACGGAAGACACTCCTCAGTAATATACATGACAGGCCGCAAGGACTCAGACCATGAGAAACAGGATTCTCTGGTCTGATGAAACCAAGATTGAACTCTTTGGCCTGAATGCCAAGCGTCACATCTGGAGGAAACCTGGCACCATCCCTACGGTGAAGCATGGTGGTGGCAGCATCATGCTGTGGAGATGTTTTTCAGCGGCAGGGACTGGGAGACTAGTCAGGATCGAGGGAAAGATGAACAGAGCAAAGTACAGAGAGATCCTTGATGAAAGTCCTGAGCGCTCTGGAGCAGGTTCTCTGATTGGGGCGTAGGTTCAACTTCCAACAGCTCAACAACCTTAAGCACACAGCCAAGACAACGCAGGATTGGCTTCGGGACAAGTCTCTGAATGTCCTTGAGCAGCCCAGCCAGAGCCCAGACTTGAATCCGATCGAACACCTCTGGAGAGACCTGAAATTAGCTGTGCAGAGAAGCCCCCCATCCAACCTGACAGGGCTTGAGAGGATCTGCAGAGTTGAATGGGAGAAACTCCCAAAATACAGGTGTGACAAGCTTGTAGCATCAAACACAAGAAGACTAGAGGCTGTAATCGCTGCCAAAGGTCCTTGAACAAAGTAAAGGGTCTGAATACTTAGGTAAATATTATTTGAGTTATTACATTTTTTATAAAAAATGTGCAAAAATGTCTAAAAACCATTTTTTTGCTTGGGCATTATGGGGTATTGAGTCATTATGGGGTATTGAGTCATTATGTTGTATTGAGTCATTATGGGGTATAGAGTCATTACATCATTATGGGGCACTGTGTCATTATGGGGTACTGTGTCATTATGGGGTATTGAGTCATTATGGGGTATTGAGTCATTATGGGGTATTGAGTCTTTATGGGGTATTGTGTCTTTATGGGGTATTGTGTCGTTATGTCATTATGGGGTACTGTGTCATTATGGGGTACTGTGTCATTATGGGGTATTGTGTCATTATGGGGTATTGTGTCATTATGGGGTACTGTGTCATTATGGGGTATTGTGTCATTATGGGGTATTGTGTCATTATGGGGTATTGTGTCATTATGGGGTATTGTGTCATTATGGGGTATTGTGTCATTATGGGGTATTGTGTCATTATGGGGTATTGTGTCATTATGGGGTATTGAGTCATTATGGGGTATTGAGTCATTATGGGGTATTGAGTCACTGTCATTATGGGGTATTGAGTCATTATGGGGTATTGTCGTGTCATTATGGGGTATTGAGTCATTATGGGGTACTGTGTCATTATGGGGTATTGAGTCATTATGGGGTATTGTCGTGTCATTGTGGGGTATTGAGTCATTATGGGGTACTGTGTCATTATGGGGAATTGTCGTGTCATTATGGGGTATTGAGTCATTATGGGGTATTGTCATGTCATTATGGGGTATTGAGTCATTATGGGGTATTGTCATGTAATTATGGGGTATTGTGATGTCATTATGGGGTATTGTCGTGTCATTATGGGGTATTGAGTCATTATGGGGTATTGTCGTGTCAATATGGAGTATTGTCATGTCATTATGGAGTATTGTGATGTCATTATGGGGTATTGTCATGTCATTATGGAGTATTGTGATGTCATTATGGGGTATTGTCGTGTCAATATGGAGTATTGTGATGTCATTATGGGGTATTGTCATGTCATTATGGAGTATTGTGATGTCATTATGTGGTATTGTCATGTCATCATGGGGTATTGTCATGTCATTATGGGGTATTGTGATGTCATTATGGGGTATTGAGTCATTATGGGGTATTGTCATGTCATTATGGAGTATTGTCATGTCATTATGGGGCATTGTGATATCATTATGGGGTATTGTGATGTCATTATGGAGTATTGTGATGTCATTATCGGGCATTGTGATGTCATTATGGGGTAATGTGTGTAGATTGATGGAAAAAACAGTCATGTTTAGAATAAAGCTGTGGAATACAGTGGAAGAAGGGGTCTGAATACTTTCCGGATGCACTGTATGTAAAATGGCAAAAATAAGATCTCTTGTTTTTCAAGCTTAGGTCTTTTAAGGGAGTATGTGAGCACACTCGTTGGGTTCGGCTAGGCTAGCTGAGTTCGGCTAGGCACCAGTGGAACTGAAGCATGCTGATGCCTTTAGAGACACAGCCCAGGAAACACCACAGAGCCAGAGTAGAAAGAGGTCTCTGTGTGTGCGATGAACAGCTGAATAGGCACACACACACATGCAATCTCTCTCACACACACACACACACCTTCCTCCTTCTGCTTTACAGCACAGATGGGAATAGGTATCCTGCACTTCTTCTCTCTCCGATCGCTTTTCTGGGTCAACTGTGGAATTGGTTACCTACATTACCTTTCTCTCTGGAGCCCTGAGCCCTGAGCCGGGAGCCCTGAGCCCTGAGCCGGGAGCCCTGAGCCCTGAACCGGGAGCCCTGAGCCGGGAGCCCTGAGCCCCGAGCCGGGAGCACCGAGCCCTGAGATGTCTTCTAGATAGATATACCATGTTTTCACACATTAACATGATAGTCCAGATAGATCACATGACTGAGTGGGACACAGATAGGTCACATGACTGAGTGGGACACAGTTAGATCACATGACTGAGTGGGACACAGATAGATCACATGACTGAGTGGTCTACCGTTACTACTGGAGTTACACAGAGGTCTACCGTTACACAGAGGTCTCCCCGTTACACAGTGGTCTACCGCTACACAGTGGTCTACCGTTACACAGAGGTCTACCGTTACACAGAGGTCTACCGTTACTACTGGAGTTACACAGAGGTCTACCGTTACACAGAGGTCTCCCCGTTACACAGAGGTCTACTGTTACACAGCGGTCTATAGTTACACAGAGGTCTACCGTTACACAGTGGTCTACCGTTACACAGAGGTCTACCGTTACTACTGGAGTTACACAGAGGTCTACCGTTACACAGAGGTCTACCGTTACCAGTGGAGTTACACAGTGGTCTATAGTTACACAGAGGTCTACCGTTACACAGTGGTCTACCGTTACTACTGGAGTTACACAGAGGTCTACCGTTACTAGTGGAGTTACACAGTGGTCTACCGTTACACAGAGGTCTACCGTTACACAGAGGTCTACCGTTACACAGAGGTCTACCGTTACAAGTGGAGTTACACAGTGGTCTACCGTTACACAGTGGTCTACCGTTACACAGAGGTCTACTGTTACACAGAGGTCTACCGTTACACAGTGGTCTACCGTTACAAGTGGAGTTACACAGGGGTCTACCGTTACACAGGGGTCTACCGTTACACAGTGGTCAATAGTTACACAGGGGTCTACCGTTACACAGTGGTCTACCGTTGCTACTGGAGTTACACAGAGGTCTACCGTTACACAGAGGTCTCCCCATTACACAAAGGTCTACCGTTACACAGAGGTCTCCCCGTTACACAGAGGTCTCCCCGTTACACAGAGGTCTCCCCGTTACACAGAGGTCTCCCCGTTACACAGTGGTCTACCGTTACACAGAGGTCTACCGTTACACAGAGGTCTACCGTTACACAGAGGTCTACCGTTACACAGTGGTCTACAGTTACTACTGGAGTTACACAGTGGTCTATAGTTACACAGCGGTCTATAGTTACACAGCGGTCTATAGTTACACAGTGGTCTATAGTTACACAGCGGTCTACCGTTACACAGTGGTCTATAGTTACACAGCGGTCTACCGTTACACAGTGGTCTATAGTTACACAGGGGTCTACCGTTACACAGTGGTCTACCGTTACTACTGAGGTTACACAGTGGTCTATAGTTACACAGTGGTCTACCGTTACACAGTGGTCTACCATTACACAGTGGTCTACCGTTACACAGAGGTCTATAGTTACACAGTGGTCTACCGTTACACAGTGGTCTATAGTTACACAGCGGTCTACCGTTACACAGTGGTCTATAGTTACACAGGGGTCTACCGTTACACAGTGGTCTACCGTTACTACTGAGGTTACACAGTGGTCTATAGTTACACAGTGGTCTACCGTTACACAGTGGTCTACCATTACACAGTGGTCTACCGTTACACAGAGGTCTACCGTTACACAGTGGTCTATAGTTACACAGAGGTCTACCGTTACACAGTGGTCTACTGTTACTACTGAGGTTACACAGTGGTCTATAGTTACACAGTGGTCTACCGTTACACAGTGGTCTACCGTTACACAGTGGTCTACCGTTACACAGAGGTCTACTGTTACACAGAGGTCTACCGTTACACAGTGGTCTACCGTTACAAGTGGAGTTACACAGGGGTCTACCGTTACACAGGGGTCTACCGTTACACAGTGGTCAATAGTTACACAGGGGTCTACCGTTACACAGTGGTCTACCGTTGCTACTGGAGTTACACAGAGGTCTACCGTTACACAGAGGTCTCCCCATTACACAAAGGTCTACCGTTACACAGAGGTCTCCCCGTTACACAGAGGTCTCCCCGTTACACAGAGGTCTCCCCGTTACACAGAGGTCTCCCCGTTACACAGTGGTCTACCGTTACACAGAGGTCTACCGTTACACAGAGGTCTACCGTTACACAGAGGTCTACCGTTACACAGTGGTCTACCGTTACTACTGGAGTTACACAGTGGTCTATAGTTACACAGCGGTCTATAGTTACACAGCGGTCTATAGTTACACAGTGGTCTATAGTTACACAGCGGTCTACCGTTACACAGTGGTCTATAGTTACACAGGGGTCTACCGTTACACAGTGGTCTACCGTTACTACTGAGGTTACACAGTGGTCTATAGTTACACAGTGGTCTACCGTTACACAGTGGTCTACCATTACACAGTGGTCTACCGTTACACAGAGGTCTATAGTTACACAGTAGTCTACCGTTACACAGTGGTCTATAGTTACACAGCGGTCTACCGTTACACAGTGGTCTATAGTTACACAGGGGTCTACCGTTACACAGTGGTCTACCGTTACTACTGAGGTTACACAGTGGTCTATAGTTACACAGTGGTCTACCGTTACACAGTGGTCTACCATTACACAGTGGTCTACCGTTACACAGAGGTCTACCGTTACACAGTGGTCTATAGTTACACAGAGGTCTACCGTTACACAGTGGTCTACTGTTACTACTGAGGTTACACAGTGGTCTATAGTTACACAGTGGTCTACCGTTACACAGTGGTCTACCGTTACACAGTGGTCTACCGTTACTACTGAGGTTACACAGAGGTCTACCGTTACACAGTGGTCTACTGTTACTACTGAGGTTACACAGTGGTCTATAGTTACACCGTGGTCTACCGTTACACTGAGGTCTATAGTTACACAGTGGTCTACCATTACTACTGGAGTTACACAGTGGTCTACCGTTACTACTGAGGTTACACAGTGGTCTACCGTTACACAGAGGTCTACCGTTACTACTGGAGTTACACAGAGGTTTACCGTTACACAGTGGTCTCCCCGTTACACAGTGGTCTACCGTTACACAGTGGTCTACCGTTACACAGAGGTCTACCGTTACACAGTGGTCTACCGTTACACAGTGGTCTACCGTTACACAGTGGTCTACCGTTACACAGTGGTCTACCGTTACACAGAGGTCTACCGTTACACAGAGGTCTACCGTTACACAGCGGTCTATAGTTACACAGAGGTCTACCGTTACACAGAGGTCTACCGTTACACAGAGGTCTACCGTTACTAGTGGAGTTACACAGAGGTCTACCATTACACAGAGGTCTCCCCGTTACACAGAGGTCTACCGTTACTACTGGAGTTACACAGAGGTCTACCGTTACACAGAGGTTTACCGTTACACAGTGGTCTCCCCGTTACACAGTGGTCTACCGTTACACAGTGGTCTACCGTTACACAGTGGTCTACCGTTACACAGTGGTCTACCGTTACACAGAGGTCTACCGTTACTACTGGAGTTACACAGTGGTCTACCGTTACACAGAGGTCTATAGTTACACAGTGGTCTACCGTTACACAGTGGTCTATAGTTACACAGGGGTCTACCGTTACACAGTGGTCTACCGTTACTACTGAGGTTACGCAGTGGTCTATAGTTACACAGTGGTCTACCGTTACACAGTGGTCTACCGTTACACAGAGGTCTACCGTTACACAGAGGTCTACCGTTACACAGTGGTCTATAGTTACACAGAGGTCTACCGTTACACAGTGGTCTACTGTTACTACTGAGGTTACACAGTGGTCTACAGTTACACAGTGGTCTACCGTTACACAGTGGTCTACCGTTACACAGTGGTCTACCGTTACTACTGAGGTTACACAGTGGTCTATAGTTACACCGTGGTCTACCGTTACACTGAGGTCTATAGTTACACAGTGGTCTACCATTACTACTGGAGTTACACAGTGGTCTACCGTTACTACTGAGGTTACACAGAGGTCTACCGTTACACAGGGGCCTACCGTTACACAGTGGTCTACCGTTACACAGAGGTCTACCGTTACACAGTGGTCTACCGTTACACAGAGGTCTACCGTTACACAGGGGCCTACCGTTACACAGTGGCCTACCGTTACACAGTGGTCTACCGTTACACAGTGGTCTACCGTTACTACTGGAGTTACACAGAGGTCTACCGTTACACAGGGGCCTACCGTTACACAGTGGTCTACAGTTACACAGCGGTCTATAGTTACACAGAGGTCTACCGTTACACAGAGGTCTACCGTTACACAGGGGCCTACCGTTACACAGCGGTCTACAGTTACACAGCGGTCTATAGTTACACAGGGGTCTACCGTTAATACTAAAGGTACAGTACACAACACTAAGTGGCTGTTTTACCAGAGAATGTCCAACAGAGCGGTATTGAGGTTCTATATTAACTAGGGAGGAAGGCTATAGGCCTGAACTCTCTTTTCCATCTACCCCCCATTCTCTCTCTCTGTGTTGACAGTAGAGGCTAACCCTCAGGGGACATAGTGGTGTCCTTCTCTCTCTCTCTCTGTGTTGACAGTAGAGGATAACCCTCAGGGGACATAGTGGTGTCCATCTCTCTCTGTGTTGACAGTAGAGGATAAACCTCAGGGTACATAGTGGTGTCCTTCTCTATCTGTGTTGACAGTATAGGATAACCCTCAGGGTACATAGCGGTGTCCTGATGTTCTGTGGTTATGGTGAAATGATAAATAACGCCTGGGAATGTCTAACTATATATATATGCAGCACAAGTCGAGGAGAGATGGGGGCAGTGGAGCTTTACTGGGTCGAATTGCAGACCAGATTTTTCACAGCCTGAGAATAACCTGCCAAATGACAGTAGACTAGATGTTGGAGGAATTAGTCTATACTATAGTCTAGAGAGGTTGACATTCAGTAGTCTATAGTATAGTCTAGAGCATGACATTCAGTAGTCTATAGTATAGTCTAGAGAGGTTGACATTCATTAGTCTATACTATAGTCTAGAGGATGACATTCAGTAGTCTATAGTATAGTCTAGAGAGGTTGACATTCAGTAGTCTATAGTATAGTCTAGAGGTTGACATTCAGTAGTCTATACTATAGTCTAGAGGATGACATTCAGTAGTCTATAGTATAGTCTAGAGGTTGACATTCAGTAGTCTATAGTATAGTCTAGAGGTTGACATTCAGTAGTCTATAGTATAGTCTAGAGGTTGACATTCAGTAGTCTATAGTATAGTCTAGAGGTTGACATTCAGTAGTCTATAGTATAGTCTAGAGGTTGACATTCAGTAGTCTATAGTATAGTCTAGAGGATGACATTCAGTAGTCTATACTATAGTCTAGAGGTTGACATTCAGTAGTCTACAGTATAGTCTAGAGGTTGACATTCAGTAGTCTATAGTATAGTCTAGAGGATGACATTCAGTAGTCTATAGTATAGTCTAGAGGATGACATTCAGTAGTCTATAGTATAGTCTAGAGGATGACATTCAGTAGTCTATAGTATAGTCTAGAGGATGACATTCAGTAGTCTATAGTATAGTCTAGAGGTTGACATTCAGTAGTCTATAGTATAGTCTAGAGGTTGACATTCAGTAGTCTATAGTCTAGAGGATGACATTCAGTAGTCTATAGTATAGTCTAGAGGATGACATTCAGTAGTCTATAGTATAGTCTAGAGGTTGACATTCAGTAGTCTATAGTATAGTCTAGAGGATGACATTCAGTAGCCTATAGTATAGTCTAGAGGATGACATTCAGTAGTCTATAGTATAGTCTAGAGGATGACATTCAGTAGTCTATAGTATAGTCTAGAGGATGACATTCAGTAGTCTATAGTATAGTCTAGAGGATGACATTCAGTAGTCTATAGTATAGTCTAGAGGATGACATTCAGTAGTCTATAGTATAGTCTAGAGGTTGACATTCATTAGTCTATACTATAGTCTAGAGGTTGACATTCAGTAGTCTATAGTATAGTCTAGAGGTTGACATTCAGTAGTCTATAGTATAGTCTAGAGGATGACATTCAGTAGTCTATAGTATAGTCTAGAGGATGACATTCAGTAGTCTATAGTATAGTCTAGAGGTTGACATTCAGTAGTCTATAGTATAGTCTAGAGGATGACATTCAGTAGTCTATACTATAGTCTAGAGGTTGACATTCAGTAGTCTATACTATAGTCTAGAGGATGACATTCAGTAGTCTATAGTATAGTCTAGAGGTTGACATTCAGTAGTCTATACTATAGTCTAGAGGATGACATTCAGTAGTCTATAGTATAGTCTAGAGGTTGACATTCAGTAGTCTATAGTATAGTCTAGAGGTTGACATTCAGTAGTCTATAGTATAGTCTAGAGGTTGACATTCAGTAGTCTATAGTATAGTCTAGAGGTTGACATTCAGTAGTCTATAGTATAGTCTAGAGGTTGACATTCAGTAGTCTATAGTATAGTCTAGAGGATGACATTCAGTAGTCTATACTATAGTCTAGAGGTTGACATTCAGTAGTCTACAGTATAGTCTAGAGGTTGACATTCAGTAGTCTACAGTATAGTCTAGAGGATGACATTCAGTAGTCTATAGTATAGTCTAGAGGATGACATTCAGTAGTCTATAGTATAGTCTAGAGGATGACATTCAGTAGTCTATAGTATAGTCTAGAGGATGACATTCAGTAGTCTATAGTATAGTCTAGAGGATGACATTCAGTAGTCTATAGTATAGTCTAGAGGTTGACATTCAGTAGTCTATAGTATAGTCTAGAGGTTGACATTCAGTAGTCTATAGTCTAGAGGATGACATTCAGTAGTCTATAGTATAGTCTAGAGGATGACATTCAGTAGTCTATAGTATAGTCTAGAGGTTGACATTCAGTAGTCTATAGTATAGTCTAGAGGATGACATTCAGTAGCCTATAGTATAGTCTAGAGGATGACATTCAGTAGTCTATAGTATAGTCTAGAGGATGACATTCAGTAGTCTATAGTATAGTCTAGAGGATGACATTCAGTAGTCTATAGTATAGTCTAGAGGATGACATTCAGTAGTCTATAGTATAGTCTAGAGGATGACATTCAGTAGTCTATAGTATAGTCTAGAGGTTGACATTCATTAGTCTATACTATAGTCTAGAGGTTGACATTCAGTAGTCTATAGTATAGTCTAGAGGTTGACATTCAGTAGTCTATAGTATAGTCTAGAGGATGACATTCAGTAGTCTATAGTATAGTCTAGAGGATGACATTCAGTAGTCTATAGTATAGTCTAGAGGTTGACATTCAGTAGTCTATAGTATAGTCTAGAGGATGACATTCAGTAGTCTATACTATAGTCTAGAGGTTGACATTCAGTAGTCTATACTATAGTCTAGAGGATGACATTCAGTAGTCTATAGTATAGTCTAGAGGTTGACATTCATTAGTCTAGAGAGGTTGACATTCAGTAGTCTATAGTATAGTCTAGAGGATGACATTCAGTAGTCTATAGTATAGTCTAGAGGTTGACATTCAGTAGTCTATAGTATAGTCTAGAGGTTGACATTCAGTAGTCTATAGTATAGTCTAGAGGATGACATTCAGTAGTCTATAGTATAGTCTAGAGGATGACATTCAGTAGTCTATAGTATAGTCTAGAGGATGACATTCAGTAGTCTATAGTATAGTCTAGAGGATGACATTCAGTAGTCTATAGTATAGGCTTGTCTTTTCAAAATAATAAGCTGTATAAATTGAATTTTAGAAACACTGACCGGGATGTAGGCCTATACGACATACAAAGGAATGTTATAGGCATACAGGCACATGTCTATTGTTTATAAAAATCCTTCACCCGGGTTTTATTTTAAACCCTGTCTATATTATACTGCACTTCGCTTACCGTTCAATGCAAAGGAGGGTAGCGGCAGCTTCAGGAGCTGCTCGTTTCATCATCATCCTAGTTGACGACAAATCCCTCCTTTAACGACGTTATTCCTTAATTCCCAACCTAGAACACTGATGTCGTTCTGAACCTGTTGCGGTTTGGTTTATAATTGAGAGAGAGAGTAGACTAGCTGCGATGAGCAGATGATTCCCAGACTGCTACAAATCAGGACGGATGACGTCGGTCCGCGTCTCAGTGCAGTGGGGAGGAGAGAGACGGAACCTGGGGGAATGGGCGTGTCCGTCTGGATGCAGATTACGTCCGTTAAACAGGACACACCGCTGTGCTGGTTTAGATACGAGCACAGCGGACACCACGCTCTGACATGTAGGAATTAGCAATCCTGTCAACTTCATTCGTGAAACATGTCTGCAACGTCTGCCTACTGAACGTGGCCCTGCATTGGCGCTGTGAGGTTTTACATACTACATGTTAGTCATTTAGCAGAGGCTCTCATGCAGAGCAACTTGCAATTAGGGCATTCATAATAAAATAAAAATAAAAATATATATATATATATACACAAAAGTATGTGGACACCCCTTAAAATGAGTGGATTTGGTATTTTCCGCAACACCCGTTGCTGACAGGTGTATAAAAATCAAGCACACATCCATGCAGTCTCCATAGACAAACATTAGCAGTAGAATGACCCGTACTGATGAGCTCAGTGACTTTCAACATGGCACCGTCATAGGATGCCTTTTCAATAAATGTGGGCCCTGCTAGAGCTTCCCCGGTCAACTGAAATGGCAACGTCTAGGAGCTATAACAGCTTGTCCGCAAAGTGGTAGGGCACACAAGCTCACAGAAGGGGAGTGCTGAAGAATTCTGAAGTGCTTAGCGAGTAAAATGAGTCTCTCTTCGGTTACAACACTCACTGGAGTGGTGTAAAGCTCGCCGCCATTGGACTCTGGACAGATGAATCACGCTTCACCATCTGGCAGTCCGACAGATTAAATCTGGATTTGGCGATGCCAGGAGAACACTACCTGCCCGAATGCATAGTGCCAACTGTAAAGTTTGGTGGAGAAGGAATAATGGTCTGAGGCTGTTTTTCTTGGTTTGGGCCCCTTAGTTCCAGTGAAGGGGAATCTTAACGCTATAGCACACACTACCAGGCAAAAGTTTCAGAACACCTACTCATTCATGGGTTTTTCTTTATTCTTACTATTTTCTACATTGTACATCAAAACTATGAAAAACACATATGGACTCATAGTAACCAAAATAAGTGTTAAAAAAAGCAACATATATTTTATATTTTAGAATCTTCAAATAGCCACCTTTTGCCTGGATGACAGCTTCCTGCTGTGTTCCGGTCCAATTGGACCGAATTACAAGTTCTCTCTCTGTAAAATGTAGTTAATTTAATCTGATTGTCATAAGGTTCCATGACTTTGTCCACACAGGGCATCTGAACACACAATACATTTAGATGATTTTCATTACATTTTGGGTGTTTTATTTCACTGTTGTACACCTGTGTTGTTCCCGGTCAAAAATGACCTGTCATTAGAAATGAATGGGTGAGACTGCAATTAGTGTATAAAATTGAGTTCAGGCAAATGCCTATTCATCAGATGGACACGCTTCCTCTCCCAGACCCCCACACGCATGTCTGTTTGAGCACACACACACACACACACACACGCACGCACGCACGCACGCACGCACGCACGCACACACACACACACACACACACACACACACACACACACACACACACACACACACACACACACACACACACACACACACACACAGACACACACACACACACACCTCACTCCCCTTCTTGGCTTCCATGGCAACCCCCAAGAGAACCTTTCCCCAATAGAATCTTTCCCCCCACGGAACCACACCTGTTGGCATTCTCACAAACAATCGCAACATTGTTTCAATAATATATAGAACTTTTCTCACAGCTCTGGTATATAAAGCTTATTTGAGGCCTTGATCACAATTCATTCTGTGGCAGCACAATGACCAAACGATAAACTGTATGAGAGGCTCTTGATCATATCTTTGATCATGACACTGGTGAGGAGGAGAGAGTCCTTGTTAAACTTTGACACAAAGTAGTCTGTGATAAATACCACAATATGTTTCATCTGAATATAAGTTACAGTCAAAATAATCCATACATTATGCTTTTTTTTACTCAAAAACAAGTTGAATGAGCGAGGCCTACAGGCCATAAATAGCAAATAGAAGTTCAAAATGTGTAATGTTCAGAAGAACTTAAGTTGATTAAAAGATACAACATTAGGTGTATATGTATTATTATGGATTTCTAATCAGCCAAATTGGGGCGGCCATTTTGGACCGGGAACACAGAATGAATTAACATGAAACGAACACAACAGGAGGGTTAAAAAATTTATATTATTATTATTATTTTTACAACGCAGTCAAAACAAACATGGCGGAGGGTAAACACAGAAAAATGGAGGACCAAACTCAAAAAAAATGTAATAAGAGACTCGTACCTATTTCCCACCCAGAACTGCTAAAATATATGAACTGTAAATTAGACGTACTTGACTTAGTCCCGTAAAGAGATGAGAGGAAGTCTTCAAATGAGTGATGGACAAAGAAACTAACAAAAGGTTACAGTCAATGTTATCAAAGCTAATGAAGAAAAAAGAGTTGCTAAGATACTATATCAATGTGCCAACATCTGGTGCTTACCTGAATTAAATGCCCTAGGACCATGTGCTCTGTTTAAAGGATGGGCCCCTAGCTCTTAAACAACCTCTTTGTCAATAATCTCCCCAAGGAGAAGTGGGTGTGGAGTCAGACGCAGGAGAGCGCAAATTTCGAAAAGGGCGTTTTATTAACAAGTCCAAAGAACAGAAAACAGGACTACAACAGTAGCCTCAAAACAACCAGACACCGTCCAGGAAAAATCCACCTGTTCAACAGAACACAAGAAAACGCAACCCAAAACTAAATGACAGCAAACGTAACAATCACACACAAAACCCAGAGGGTATGGCAAAATAAAATACCCCCCCTAATTACCCTAAATTGAACACAGGTGAAACAAGACAGACATAACCAAATGAAAAGGAAAAAGGATCGGTGGCAGCTAGTAGGCAGGCGACGACGACCGCCGAGCACCGCCCAGAACAGGGAGAGGAGCCACCTTTGTCGTGACACTCTTCCGTGGTGCCCCAAATTCCTAATGAGTTAATTGTTACGTGATTAATTTAAATCGGGTTTCAATTAAACATAGTTAGTTGAATAAATAACAGATGGTTGTAAAAGCCTTTCAGAATCCTTCACACTGCCTGTCCCCAAAACTCTGTGGTGTCCAGTCCTAAATCCCCCCGGCCATCCTACAATCTAAGCTTGATGCCCTCAATCTCACACAAATTATCAATGAACCTACCCGGATAAAGCACTAAATAAACTTCAGTTAGTGCTAAATACGGCTGCTAGAATCCTGACTAGAACCACAAAAAAAAAAATTGATCAAATTACTCCAGTGCTAGCCTCTCTACACTGGCTTCCTGTCAAAGCAAGGGCTGATTTCAAGGTTTTACTGCTAACCTACAAAGCATTACATGGGCTTGCTCCTACCTATCTCTCTGATTTGGTCCTGCCGTACATACCTACACGTACGCTACGGTCACAAGACGCAGGCCTCCTAATTGTCCCTAGAATTTCTAAGCAAACAGCTGGAGGCAGGGCTTTCTCCTATAGAGCTCCATTTTTATGGAACGGTCTGCCTACCCATGTCAGAGACGCAAACTCGGTCTCAACCTTTAAGTCTTTACTGAAGACTCATCTCTTCAGTGGGTCATACGATTGAGTGTAGTCTGGCCCAGGAGTGGGAAGGTGAACGGAAAGGCTCTGGAGCAACGAACCGCCCTTGCTGTCTCTGCCTGGCCGGTTCCCCTCTTTCCACTGGGATTCTCTGCCTCTAACCTTATTACAGGGGCTGAGTCACTGGCTTACTGGGGCTCTCTCATGCCGTCCCTGGAGGGGGTGCGTCACCTGAGTGGGTTGATTCACTGATGTGGTCATCCTGTCTGGGTTGTCTCAGGATGGTAAGTTGGTGGTTGAAGATATCCCTCTAGTGGTGTGGGGGCTGTGCTTTGGCAAAGTGGGTGGGGTTATATCCTTCCTGTTTGGCCCTGTCCGAGGGTGTCCTCGGATGGGGCCACAGTGTCTCCTGACCCCTCCTGTCTCAGCCTCCAGTATTTATGCTGCAGTAGTTTATGTGTCGGGGGGGCTAGGGTCAGTTTGTTATATCTAGAGTACTTCTCCTGTCCTATTCGGTGTCCTGTGTGAATCTAAGTGTGCGTTCTCTAATTCTCTCCTTCTCTCTTTCTTTCTCTCTCTCGGAGGACCTGAGCCCTGATGACTCCTTGCTGTCCCCAGTCCACCTGTCCGTGCTGCTGCTCCAGTTTCAACTGACCTGAGCCCTAGGACCATGCCCCAGGACTACCTGACATGATGACTCCTTGCTGTCCCCAGTCCACCTGACTGTGCTGCTGCTCCAGTTTCAACTCTTCTGCCTTATTATTATTCGACCATGCTGGTCATTTATGAACATTTGAACATCTTGGCCATGTTCTGTTATAATCTCCATCCGGCACAGCCAGAAGAGGACTGGCCACCCCACATAGCCTGGTTCCTCTCTAGGTTTCTTCCTAGGTTTTGGCCTTTCTAGGGAGTTTTTCCTAGCCACCGTACTTCTACACCTGCATTGCTTGCTGTTTGGGGTTTTAGGCAGGGTTTCTGTACAGCACTTTGAGATATCAGCTGATGTACGAAGGGCTATATAAATACATTTGATTTGAACCTACCAGGTACAATCCCAAATCCGTAAACACGGGCAGCCTAATATATATCATTCTAACTAACTCGCCCTCCAAATGCACCTCTGCTGTTTTCAATCAAGATCTCAGCGATCACTGCCTCATTGCCTGCATCTGTAATGGGTCTGTGACCAAACAACCACCCCTTACCACTGTCAAACACTCCCTAAAACACCTCTGCGAGCAGGCCTTTCTAATCGACCTGGCTGGGGTATCCTGGAATGACATCGACCTCATCCCGTCAGTAGAGGATGCCTGTTTATTCTTTAAAAGTGCCTTCCTCACCATCTTAAATAAGCAAGCCCCATTCAAAAAATGTAGAACTATGAATAGATATTGTCCTTGACCAGCACAAAAACATCCTGACTGCCCTTGACCAGCACAAAAACATCCTGACTGCCCTTGACCAGCACAAAAACATCCTGTGGTATTCTGCATTAGCATCAAATAGCCCCCGTGATATGCAACTTTTCAGGGAAGTTAGGAACAAATATACACAGGCAGTTAGGAAAGCTAAGGCTAGCTTTTTCAAACAGAAATTTGCATCCTGTAGTACAAACTGAAAAAGGTTCTGGGACACTGTTAAGTCCATGGAGAATAAGAGCACCTCCTCCCAGCTGTCCACTGCTCTGAGGCTAGGAAACACTGTCACCACCGATAAATCCACTATAATTGACCATTTCAATAAGCATTTCTCTACGGCTGGCCATGCTTTCCACCTGGCTACCCCTATCCCGGTCAACTGCCCGGCACCCTCCACAGCAACCCGCCAAAGCCCCCACCATTTCTCCTTCACCGAAATCCAGATAGCTGATGTTCTGAAAGAACTGCAAAATGTGGACCCCTACAAATCAGCCGGGCTAGACAATCTGGACCCTCACTTTCTAAAATTATCTGCCGAAATTGTTGCAACCCTTATTACTAGCCTGTTCAACCTCTCTTTCGTATCGTCTGAGATTCCCAAAGATTGGAAAGATGCCGCGGTCATCCCCCTCTTCAAAGGGGGTGACCCTCTGGACCCAAACTGCTACAGACCTATATCTATCCTACCCTGTCTTTCTAAGGTCTTCGAAAGCCAAGTTAACAAACAGATTACCGACCATTTCGAATCCCAACGTACTTCTCCGCTACACAATCTACACAATCTGGTTTCAGAGCTGGTCATGGGTGCACCTCAGCCACGCTCAAGGTCCTAAACGATATCTTAACCGCCATCAATAAGAGACATTACTGTGCAGCCGCATTCATCGACCTGGCCAAGACATTTGACTCTGTCAATCAGCACATTCTTATCGGCAGACTCAACAGCCTTGGCTTTTCAAATGGCTGCCTCGCCTGGTTCACCAACTACTTCTCAGACAGAGTTCAGTGTGTCAAATTGGAGGGCCTGTTATCAGGACCTCTGGCCATCTCTATGGGGGCGCCACAGGGTTCAATTTTCGGGCCGACTCTGTTCTCTGTATACATCAATGATGTCGCTCTTGCTGCTGGTGATTCTCTGATCCACCTCTACGCAGACGACACCATTCTGTATACTTCTGGCCCTTCTTTGGACACTGTGTTAACTAACCTCCAGACGAGCTTCAATGCCATACAACTCTCCTTCCGTGGCCTCCAACTGCTCTTAAATACAAGTAAAACTAAATGCATGCTATTCAATCAATCACTGCCCGTACCTGCCCGCCCGTCCAGCATCACTACTCTTGACGGCTCTGACCTAGAATACGTGGACAACTACAAATACCTAGGTGTCTGGTTAGACTGTAAACTCTCCTTCCAGACTCACATTAAGCATCTCCATTCCAAAATTAAATCTAGAATCAGCTTCCTATATCGCAACAAAGCATCCTTCACTCATGCTGTCAAACATACCCTCGTAAAACTGACCATCCTACCGATCCTTGACTTCGGCGATGTCATCTATAAAATAGCCTCCAACACTCTACTCAACAAATTGGATGCAGTCTATCACAGTGCCATCCGTTTTGTCACCAAAGCCCCATATACTACCCACCACTGCGACCTGTACACTCTTGGTGGTTGGCCCTCGCTTCATACTCGCCAAACCCACTGGCTCCAGGTCATCAAATATAAAAAACTATCGGCCTATATCGAATCTTCCATTCCTCTCAAAAATTTTAGAAAAGGCTGTTGCGCAACAACTCACTGCCTTCCTGAAGACAAACAATGTATACGAAATGCTTCAGTCTGGTTTTAGACCCCATCATAGCACTGAGACGGCACTTGTGAAGGTGGTAAATGACATTTTAATGGCATCGGACCGAGGCTCTGCATCTGTCCTCGTGCTCCTAGACCTTAGTGCTGCTTTTGATACCATCGATCACCACATTCTTTTGGAGAGATTGGAAACCCAAATTGGTCTACACGGACAAGTTCTGGCCTGGTTTAGATCTTATCTGTCGGAAAGATATCAGTTTGTCTCTGTGAATGGTCTGTCCTCTGACAAATCAACTGTAAATTTCGGTGTTCCTCAAGGTTCCGTTTTAGGACCACTATTGTTTTCACTATATATTTTACCTCTTGGGGATGTTATTCGAAAACATAATGTTAACTTTCACTGCTATGCGGATGACACACAGCTGTACATTTCAATTAAACATGGTGAAGCCCCAAAATTGCCCTTGCTAGAAGAATGTGTTTCAGACATAAGGAAGTGGATGGCTGCAAACTTTCTACTTTTAAACTCGGACAAAACAGAGATGCTTGTTCTAGGTCCCAAGAAACAAAGAGATCTTCTGTTGAATCTGACAATTAATCTTAATGGTTGTACAGTCGTCTCAAATAAAACTGTGAAGGACTTCGGCGTTACTCTGGACCCTGATCTCTCTTTTGAAGAACATATCAAGACCATTTCAAGGACAGCTTTTTTCCATCTACGTAACATTGCAAAAATCAGGAACTTTCTGTCCAAAAATGATGCAGAAAAATTAATCCATGCTTTTGTCACTTCCAGGTTAGACTACTGCAATGCTCTACTCTCCGGCTACCCGGATAAAGCACTAAATAAACTTCAGTTAGTGCTAAATACGGCTGCTAGAATCCTGACTAGAACCAAAAAATTTGATCATATTACTCCAGTGCTAGCCTCTCTACACTGGCTTCCTGTCAAAGCAAGGGCTGATTTCAAGGTTTTACTGCTAACCTACAAAGCATTACATGGGCTTGCTCCTATCTATCTCTGTGATTTGGTCCTGCCGTACATACCTACACGTACGCTACGGTCACAAGACGCAGGCCTCCTAATTGTCCCTAGAATTTTTAAGCAAACAGCTGGAGGCAGGGCTTTCTCCTATAGAGCTCCATTTTTATGGAACGGTCTGCCTACCCATGTCAGAGACGCAAACTCGGTCTCAACCTTTAAGTCTCTACTGAAGACTCATCTCTTCAGTGGGTCATATGATTGAGTGTAGTCTGGCCCAGGAGTGGGAGGGTGAACGGAAAGGCTCTGGAGCAACGAACCACCCTTGCTGTCTCTGCCTGGCCGGTTCCCCTCTTTCCACTGGGATTCTCTGCCTCTAACCCTATTACAGGGGCTGAGTCACTGGCTTTACTGGGGCTCTCTCATGCCGTCCCTGGAGGGGGTGCGTCACCTGAGTGGGTTGAGTCACTGATGTGGTCATCCTGTCTGGGTTGGCGCCCCCCCCCCCCCCCCCCCTTAAGTTGTGCCGTGGCGGAGGTCTTTGTGGGCTATACTCAGCCTTGTCTCAGGATGGTATGTTGGTGGTTGAAGATATCCCTCTAGTGGTGTGGGGGCTGTGCTTTGGCAAAGTGGGTGGGGTTATATCCTTCCTGTTTGGCCCTGTCCGGGGGTGTCCTCGGAGTGGGCCACAGTGTCTCCTGACCCCTCCTGTCTCAGCCTCCAGTATTTATGCTGCAGTAGTTTATGTGTCGGGGGGCTAGGGTCAGTTTGTTATATCTGGAGTACTTCTCCTGTCCTATTCGGTGTCCTGTGTGAATCTAAGTGTGCGTTCTCTAATTCTCTCCTTCTCTCTTTCTCTCTCTCGGAGGACCTGAGCCCTAGGACCATGCCCCAGGACTACCTGACATGATGACTCCTTGCTGTCCCCAGTCCACCTGGCTGTGCTGCTGCTCCAGTTTCAACTGTTCTGCCTTATTATTATTCAACCATGCTGATCATTTATGAACATTTGAACATCTTGGCCATGTTCTGTTATAATCTCCACCCGGCACAGCCAGAAGAGGACTGGCCATCCCACATATGCTCTCTCTAATTCTCTCTTTCTTTCTCTCTCTCGGAGGACCTGAGCCCTAGGACCATGCCCCAGGAATACCTGACATGATGACTCTTTGCTGTCCCCAGTCCACCTGACTGTGCTGCTGCTCCAGTTTCAACTATTCTGCCTTATTATTATTCGACCATGCTGGTCATTTATGAACATTTGAACATCTTGACCATGTTTTGTTATAATCTCCACCCGGCACAGCCAGAAGAGGACTGGCCACCCCACATAGCCTGGTTCCTCTCTAGGTTTCTTCCTAGGTTTTGGCCTTTCTAGGGAGTTTTTCCTAGCCACCGTGCTTCTTCACCTGCATTGCTTGCTGTTTGGGGTTTTAGGCTGGGTTTCTGTACAGCACTTTGAGATATCAGCTGATGTACGAAGGGCTATATAAAATAAATTTGATTGATTGATCTACAAGTCTTTGCTAGGTAAAGTCCCCCCTTATCTCAGCTCACTGGTCACCATAGCAGCACCCACCCTTAGCACGCGCTCCAGCAGGTATATTTCACTGATCATCCCCAAAGACAATTCCTCCTTCGGCCGCCTTTCCTTCCAGTTATCTGCTGCCAATGACTGGAACGAACTGCAAAAATCACTGAAGCTGGAGACTCATATCTCCCTCACTAGCTTTAAGCACCAGATGTCAGAGCAGCTCACAGATCACTGCACCTGTACATAGCTCATCTGTAAACAGCCCATCTACCTACCTCATCCCCATACTGTATTTATTTATTTATCTTGCTCCTTTGCACCCCAGTATCTCTACTTGCACATTCATCTTCTGCACATCTACCATTCCAGTGTTTTAATTGCTAAATTGTAATTACTTCGCCACCATGTCCTATTTATTGCCTTAACTCCCTTATCTTACCTCATTTGCACTCACTGTACATAGACTTTTAGTTTTATATTTTTTCTACTGTATTATTGACTGTACGTTTTGTTTATTCCATGTGTAACTCTGTGTTGTTGTATGTGTCGAACTGTCGAATTGCTTTGCTTTATCTTGGCCAGGTCGCAGTTGCAATTGAGAACTTGTCTCAACTAGCCTACCCTGTTCTCCTGCATTCTAGTTTTACTTTGGTAAGTAAAGTGGATGTTTGTTGGGGAGAAGAATGTCATTGTAACGGATGTGAAACGGCTAGCTTAGTTAGCGGTGGTGCGCGCTAAATAGCGTTTCAATCGGTGACGTCACTTGCTCTGAGACCTTGAAGTAGTAGTTCCCCTTGCTCTGCAAGGGCCGCGGCTTTTGTGGAGCGATGGGTAACGATGCTTCGTGGGTGTCAGTTGTTGATGTGTGCAGAGGGTCTTTGGTTCGCGCCCGGGTATGGGCGAGGGGACGGTCTAAAGTTATACTGTTACATCAAGGAAATATTAGCTAGATAGTGTGTCATGTATGCTTGGACAGCGTGTGTATGCCTAGTCAGGCCTACCCGTGACCTATTTTCCCCTCAATAGATCAAATGAAGAAATTAGTTTTCCTGCTGGTAAATGAAGATCCTTAGCGGAATGAGAAAATGCAATCAACTGGTGGTTTTGCAATCATATTTTTTTTTAAACCTTTATTTAACTAGGCAAGAAACCTTTATTTAACTAAACCTTTATTTAACTAGGCAAGGCAACTAGGCAAACAAATTATTATTTATAATGACGGCCTAGGAACAGTGGGTTAACTGCCTTGTTCAGGGGCAGAACGTCAGACTTTTACCTTGTCAGCTCATAGATTCAATCTTGCAACCTTTTAGTTACTAGTCAAATGCTCTAACCACTAGGCTTACCTGCAGCCCCAATATGCAAACCTTGTGATGTGATTCAACATCAATAAATGTTGTTAACACATTAAACAAATACAAAAAAATTAAATGGATAACTTGATTGATTCATTAAAAACGATTTCCGTTTTATTGGATTGATTCATGGTGCAGAAGACACATGTTATCTTTAAAAATGACCAGTAGATGGCAGTATTACACCCTCAGCAGGTCAGTGCAGTGTTGATCTGATATGAGAAGCTGCCACCATTATCTATAGAAGACTAATTATCTATAGAGAAGCTGCCACCATCAGCAGATCAGGGAAGTGTTGACCTGATCTGTCTTCACCTCTTCATCTTCCTCCTCTCTCAGACAACTACTTCTTCTTTGTTTATACTTTAGACCCTGTCTACTATAGATAATTAGACCCCCGTCTACTATAGATAATTAGACCCCTGTCTACTATAGATAATTAGACCCTGTCTTCTATAGATAATTAGACCCCTGTCTACTATAGATAATTAGACCCCCGTCTACTATAGATAATTAGACCCCCGTCTACTATAGATAATTAGACCCCCGTCTACTATAGATAATTAGACCCTGTCTTCTATAGATAATTAGACCCTGTCTTCTATAGATAATTAGATCCTGTCTTCTATAGATAATTAGACTCCCGTCTACTATAGATAATTAGACCTCCGTCTACTATAGATAATTAGACCCCCGTCTACTATAGATAATTAGACCCTGTCTACTATAGATAATTAGACCCCCGTCTACTATAGATAATTAGACCCTGTCTTCTATAGATAATTAGACCCCCGTCTACTATAGATAATTAGACCCTGTCTACTATAGATAATTAGACCCCCGTCTACTATAGATAATTAGACCCTGTCTACTATAGATAATTAGACCCCCGTCTACTATAGATAATTAGACCCTGTCTACTATAGATAATTAGACCCCTGTCTACTATAGATAATTAGACCGTCTATACTTTCTCATTTCAGCTTTAAGGTCTTTAGAGAAACCAGCCTCTGGGTTTTTTCTGATTTACAATAATAGTATAATATAAAGTATATGTATAAAATAGTATAATATAAAGTATATGTATAAAATAATAGTGTAATATAAAGTATATGTATAAAATAATAGTATAATATAAAGTATATGTATAAAATAATAGTATAATATAAAGTATATGTATAAAATAATAGTATAATATAAAGTATATGTATAAAATAATAGTATAATATAAAGTATATGTATAAAATAATAGTATAATATAAAGTATATGTATAAAATAATAGTATAATATAAAGTATATGTATAAAATAATAGTATAATATAAAGTATATGTATAAAATAATAGTATAATATAAAGTATATGTATAAAATAGTATAATATAAAGTATATGTATAAAATAACAGTATAATATAAAGTATATGTATAAAATAATAGTATAATATAAAGTATATGTATAAAATAATAGTATAATATAAAGTATATGTATAAAATAATAGTATAATATAAAGTATATGTATAAAATAATAGTATAATATAAAGTATATGTATAAAATAATAGTATAATATAAAGTATATGTATAAAATAGTATAATATAAAGTATATGTATAAAATAACAGTATAATATAAAGTATATGTATAAAATAATAGTATAATATAAAATATATGTATAAAATAATAGTATAATATAAAGTATATGTATAAAATAATAGTATAATATAAAGTATATGTATAAAATAATAGTATAATATAAAGTATATGTATAAAATAATAGTATAATATAAAGTATATGTATAAAATAACAGTATAATATAAAGTATATGTATAAAATAGTATAATATAAAGTATATGTATAAAATAATAGTATAATATAAAGTATATGTATAAAATAATAGTATAATATAAAGTATATGTATAAAATAATAGTATAATATAAAGTATATGTATAAAATAATAGTATAATATAAAGTATATGTATAAAATAATAGTATAATATAAAGTATATGTATAAAATAATAGTATAATATAAAGTATATGTATAAAATAGTATAATATAAAGTATATGTATAAAATAATAGTATAATATAAAGTATATGTATAAAATAATAGTATAATATAAAGTATATGTATAAAATAATAGTATAATATAAAGTATATGTATAAAATAATAGTGTAATATAAAGTATATGTATAAAATAATAGTATAATATAAAGTATATGTATAAAATAATAGTATAATATGAAGTATATGTATAAAATAGTATAATATAAAGTATATGTATAAAATAGTATAATATAAAGTATATGTATAAAATAATAGTGTAATATAAAGTATATGTATAAAATAATAGTATAATATAAAGTATATGTATAAAATAATAGTATAATATAAAGTATATGTATAAAATAGTATAATATAAAGTATATGTATAAAATAGTATAATATAAAGTATATGTATAAAATAATAGTATAATATAAAGTATATGTATAAAATAATAGTATAATATAAAGTATATGTATAAAATAATAGTATAATATAAAGTATATGTATAAAATAATAGTATAATATAAAGTATATGTATAAAATAATAGTATAATATAAAGTATATGTATAAAATAATAGTATAATATAAAGTATATGTATAAAATAATAGTATAATATAAAGTATATGTATAAAATAATAGTATAATATAAAGTATATGTATAAAATAATAGTATAATATAAAGTATATGTATAAAATAATAGTATAATATAAAGTATATGTATAAAATAATAGTATAATATAAAGTATATGTATAAAATAATAGTATAATATAAAGTATATGTATAAAATAATAGTATAATATAAAGTATATGTATAAAATAATAGTATAATATAAAGTATATGTATAAAATAATAGTATAATATAAAGTATATGTATAAAATAATAGTATAATATAAAGTATATGTATAAAATAATAGTATAATATAAAGTATATGTATAAAATAATAGTATAATATAAAGTATATGTATAAAATAATAGTATAATATAAAGTATATGTATAAAATAATAGTATAATGTAAAGTATATGTATAAAATAATAGTGTAATATAAAGTATATGTATAAAATAATAGTATAATATAAAGTATATGTATAAAATAATAGTATAATATAAAGTATATGTATAAAATAATAGTATAATATAAAGTATATGTATAAAATAATAGTATAATATAAAGTATATGTATAAAATAATAGTACAATATAAAGTATATGTATAAAATAATAGTATAATATAAAGTATATGTATAAAATAATAGTATAATATAAAGTATATGTATAAAATAATAGTGTAATGTAAAATATATGTATAAAATAATAGTGTAATATAAAGTATATGTATAAAATAATAGTATAATATAAAGTATATGTATAAAATAACAGTATAATATAAAGTATATGTATAAAATAATAGTATAATATAAAGTATATGTATAAAATAACAGTATAATATAAAGTATATGTATAAAATAATAGTATAATATAAAGTATATGTATAAAATAATAGTATAATATAAAGTATATGTATAAAATAATAGTGTAATATAAAGTATATGTATAAAATAATAGTATAATATAAAGTATATGTATAAAATAGTATAATATAAAGTATATGTATAAAATAATAGTATAATATAAAGTATATGTATAAAATAATAGTATAATATAAAGTATATGTATAAAATAATAGTATAATATAAAGTATATGTATAAAATAATAGTATAATGTAAAGTATATGTATAAAATAATAGTATAATATAAAGTATATGTATAAAATAATAGTATAATATAAAGTATATGTATAAAATAATAGTATAATATAAAGTATATGTATAAAATAACAGTATAATATAAAGTATATGTATAAAATAATAGTATAATATAAAGTATATGTATAAAATAATAGTATAATATAAAGTATATGTATAAAATAATAGTATAATATAAAGTATATGTATAAAATAATAGTATAATGTAAAGTATATGTATAAAATAATAGTATAATATAAAGTATATGTATAAAATAATAGTATAATAGAAAGTATATGTATAAAATAATAGTATAATATAAAGTATATGTATAAAATAGTATAATATAAAGTATATGTATAAAATAATAGTATAATATAAAGTATATGTATAAAATAATAGTATAATATAAAGTATATGTATAAAATAGTATAATATAAAGTATATGTATAAAATAATAGTATAATATAAAGTATATGTATAAAATAATAGTATAATATAAAGTATATGTATAAAATAATAGTATAATATAAAGTATATGTATAAAATAATAGTATAATATAAAGTATATGTATAAAATAATAGTATAATATAAAGTATATGTATAAAATAATAGTATAATATAAAGTATATGTATAAAATAATAGTATAATATAAAGTATATGTATAAAATAATAGTATAATGTAAAGTATATGTATAAAATAATAGTATAATATAAAGTATATGTATAAAATAATAGTATAATATAAAGTATATGTATAAAATAATAGTATAATATAAAGTATATGTATAAAATAATAGTATAATATAAAGTATATGTATAAAATAATAGTATAATATAAAGTATATGTATAAAATAATAGTGTAATGTAAAATATATGTATAAAATAATAGTGTAATATAAAGTATATGTATAAAATAATAGTATAATATAAAGTATATGTATAAAATAACAGTATAATATAAAGTATATGTATAAAATAATAGTATAATATAAAGTATATGTATAAAATAACAGTATAATATAAAGTATATGTATAAAATAATAGTATAATATAAAGTATATGTATAAAATAATAGTATAATATAAAGTATATGTATAAAATAATAGTGTAATATAAAGTATATGTATAAAATAATAGTATAATATAAAGTATATGTATAAAATAGTATAATATAAAGTATATGTATAAAATAATAGTATAATATAAAGTATATGTATAAAATAATAGTATAATATAAAGTATATGTATAAAATAATAGTATAATATAAAGTATATGTATAAAATAATAGTATAATGTAAAGTATATGTATAAAATAATAGTATAATATAAAGTATATGTATAAAATAATAGTATAATATAAAGTATATGTATAAAATAATAGTATAATGTAAAGTATATGTATAAAATAACAGTATAATATAAAGTATATGTATAAAATAATAGTATAATATAAAATATATGTATAAAATAATAGTATAATATAAAGTATATGTATAAAATAATAGTATAATATAAAGTATATGTATAAAATAATAGTATAATATAAAGTATATGTATAAAATAATAGTATAATATAAAGTATATGTATAAAATAATAGTATAATGTAAAGTATATGTATAAAATAACAGTATAATATAAAGTATATGTATAAAATAATAGTATAATATAAAATATATGTATAAAATAATAGTGTAATATAAAGTATATGTATAAAATAATAGTGTAATATAAAATATATGTATATTATATTTTAGAGATCTAAATACATGGTTCAATTTTGTGTGTCATCACAGCCTGGAACAGGCAATACATCTCTAATTACTACTACCCTCACAATTAACACTTCGGTGTGTGTTTCCGCTACTCAGTGGGTTAAAGTGTAATCTCCCCACACAGAGCCAGAGGCAGAGACACTGTCATTCCCACTAATGATTATATTCTAAATCACAGAGAAATTAGTTTGGAGCTTTTTGCATATTTTCATTATTGAGTCCTGAACCGTTTCTGAATGTGAATTAGAAATGAATTGAGTGAAGGGATTGGATTGTCTATGGTAACCCAATAGGTTTTATACACATATTTGTGAGCTTATGGACACTCACACATGCACACAGTCTTGTACAGCTGAACTTGTATGGACACACAATTCAGTGCCATTCAAAATCCTATTTTCCTTAACCCCTAACCAGTACTCTTACCCTTACACTAACCCTAACCTTACACCAAAAAACCTAGCTCCTAACTCTAAAACTAACCCTCAACCACCTAGAAATAGCATTTGACCTCGTGGGGACGAACAAAATGTCTGTTCAGAAAACCTTACTCTCTGTACAGCATCCCTCCTCTCCTATAACAGTACACCATCCCACCTCTCCTATAACAGTACACCATCCCACCTCTCCTATAACAGTACACCATCCCACTTCTCCTATAACAGTACCATCCCACCTCTCCTATAACAGTACCATCCCACCTCTCCTATAACAGTACAGTATCCCACCTCTCCTATAACAGTACCATCCCACCTCTCCTATAACAGTACCATCCCACCTCTCCTATAACAGTACCATCCCACCTCTCCTATAACAGTACCATCCCACCTCTCCTATAACAGTACAGTATCCCATCTTTCCTATAACAGTACCATCCCACCTCTCCTATAACAGTACCATCCCACCTCTCCTATAACAGTACACCATCCCACCTCTCCTATAACAGTACCATCCCACCTCTCCTATAACAGTACCATCCCACCTCTCCTATAACAGTACCATCCCACCTCTCCTATAACAGTACACCATCCCACCTCTCCTATAACAGTACACCATCCCACCTCTCCTATAACAGTACCATCCCACCTCTCCTATAACAGTACCATCCCACCTCTCCTATAACAGTACCATCCCACCTCTCCTATAACAGTACACCATCCCACCTCTCCTATAACAGTACCATCCCACCTCTCCTATAACAGTACACCATCCCACCTCTCCTATAACAGTACACCATCCCACCTCTCCTATAACAGTACCATCCCACCTCTCCTATAACAGTACCATCCCACCTCTCCTATAACAGTACACCATCCCACCTCTCCTATAACAGTACCATCCCACCTCTCCTATAACAGTACACCATCCTACCTCTCCTATAACAGTACAGTATCCCACCTCTCCTATAACAGTACAGTATCCCATCTCTCCTATAATAGTACAGTATCCCATCTCTCCTATAATAGTACGGTATCCCACCTCTCCTATAACAGTACAGTATCCCACCTCTCCTATAACAGTACAGTATCCCATCTCTCCTATAATAGTACAGTATCCCACCTCTCCTATAACAATACAACATCCCACCTCTCCTATAACAGTACACCATCCCACCTCTCCTATAACAGTATAGTATCCCACCTCTCATATAACAGTATAGTATCCCACCTCTCCTATAACAGTACACCATCCCACCTCTCCTATAACAATACACCATCCCACCTCTCCTATAACAGTATAGTATCCCACCTCTCATATAACAGTATAGTATCCCACCTCTCCTATAACAGTACAACATCCCACCTCTCCTATAACAGTACACCATCCCACCTCTCCTATACCAGTACAGTATCCCACCTCTCATATAACAGTATAGTATCCCACCTCTCATATAACAGTACACCATCCTACCTCTCCTATAACAGTACCATCCCACCTCTCCTATAACAGTACCATCCCACCTCTCCTATAACAGTACACCATCCCACCTCTCCTATAACAGTACACCATCCCACCTCTCCTATAACCGTACAGTATCCCACCTCTCCTATAATAGTACAGTATCCCACCTCTCATATAACAGTACACCATCCCACCTCTCCTATAACAGTACCATCCCACCTCTCCTATAACAGTACAGTATCCTACCTCTCCTATAACAGTACACCATCCCACCTCTCCTATAACAGTACCATCCCACCTCTCCTATAACAGTACACCATCCCACCTCTCCTATAACAGTACCATCCCACCTCTCCTATAACAGTACCATCCCACCTCTCCTATAACAGTACCATCCCACCTCTCCTATAAAAGTACCATCCCATCTCTCCTATAACAGTACAGTATCCCATCTCTCCTATACCAGTACAGTATCCCACCTCTCCTATAACAGTACCATCCCACCTCTCCTATAACAGTACAGTATCCTACCTCTCCTATAACAGTACACCATCCCACCTCTCCTATAACAGTACCATCCCACCTCTCCTATAACAGTACCATCCCACCTCTCCTATAACAGTACACCATCCCACCTCTCCTATAACAGTACCATCCCACCTCTCCTATAACAGCACCATCCCACCTCTCCTATAACAGTACAGTATCCCACCTCTCCTATAACAGTACACCATCCCACCTCTCCTATAACAGTACCATCCCACCTCTCCTATAACAGTACACCATCCCACCTCTCCTATACCAGTACAGTATCCCACCTCTCCTATAACAGTACCATCCCACCTCTCCTATAACAGTACAGTATCCTACCTCTCCTATAACAGTACACCATCCCACCTCTCCTATAACAGTACCATCCCACCTCTCCTATAACAGTACCATCCCACCTCTCCTATAACAGTACACCATCCCACCTCTCCTATAACAGTACCATCCCACCTCTCCTATAACAGTACCATCCCACCTCTCCTATAACAGTACAGTATCCCACCTCTCCTATAACAGTACAGCATCCCACCTCTCCTATAACAGTACCATCCCACCTCTCCTATAACAGTACACCATCCCACCTCTCCTATAACAGTACAGTATCCCACCTCTCCTATAACAGTACACCATCCCACCTCTCCTATAACAGTACCATCCCACTTCTCCTATAACAGTACAGTATCCTACCTCTCCTATAACAGTACACCATCCCACCTCTCCTATAACAGTACCATCCCACCTCTCCTATAACAGTACCATCCCACCTCTCCTATAACAGTACCATCCCATCTCTCCTATAACAGTACAGTATCCCATCTCTCCTATACCAGTACAGTATCCCACCTCTCCTATAACAGTACCATCCCACCTCTCCTATAACAGTACAGTATCCTACCTCTCCTATAACAGTACACCATCCCTCCTCTCCTATAACAGTACCATCCCACCTCTCCTATAACAGTACAGTATCCTACCTCTCCTATAACAGTACACCATCCCACCTCTCCTATAACAGTACCATCCCACCTCTCCTATAACAGTACCATCCCACCTCTCCTATAACAGTACACCATCCCACCTCTCCTATAACAGTACCATCCCACCTCTCCTATAACAGTACCATCCCATCTCTCCTATAACAGTACAGTATCCCATCTCTCCTATACCAGTACAGTATCCCACCTCTCCTATAACAGTACCATCCCACCTCTCCTATAACAGTACACAATCCCACCTCTCCTATAACAGTACCATCCCACCTCTCCTATAACAGTACCATCCCACCTCTCCTATAACAGTACCATCCCACCTCTCCTATAACAGTACCATCCCACCTCTCCTATAACAGTACCATCCCACCTCTCCTATAACAGTACCATCCCACCTCTCCTATAACAGTAATGCTCATTCAGCCGACAGAAACTTTAAAGAGGTTCCCTCCATCAAGCAGCGAGTCGGAGTTAGATGCCTTCTCTGGTCTTTCCTCCACCCGTTACGGGGTCTGAGTGGAGTTAGATGCCTTCTCTGGTCTTTCCTCCACCTGTTACGGGGTCTGAGTGGAGTCAGATGCCTTCTCTGGTCTTTCCTCCACCCGTTACGGGGTCTGAGTGGAGTCAGATGCCTTCTCTGGTCTTTCCTCCACCCGTTACGGGGTCTGAGTGGAGTCAGATGCCTTCTCTGGTCTTTCCTCCACCCGTTACGGGGTCTGAGACGCCGAGGCCTCCCAGCATTATCTCTGACAAATTGAAAACCCTTGTCATTGGCGACTCCATTACCCGCAGTCTTAGACTTCAAAAGAATTATCCAGCGATCATAAACTATTTACTAGGGGGCAGGGCTACCGACGTAAAGGCTAATCTGAAGATGGTGCTGGCTAAGGCTAAAACTGCCGAGAGTAGAGAGTATAGGGATATTGTTATCCACGTCGGCGCCAACGATGTTAGGATGAAACAGTCAGAGGTCACCAAACGCAACATATCTTCATCGTGTAAATCAGCTAGAAAGATGTGTTGGCATTGAGTCATTGTCTCTGGACCCCTCCCAGTTAGGGGGAGTGATGAGCTCTACAGCAGAGTCTCACAACTCAATCACTGGTTGAAAACGGTTTTCTGCCCCTCACAAAAGATAGAATTTGTAGATAATTGGCCCCCTTTCTGGGACTCACTCACAAACAGGACCAAGACTGACCTGCTGAGGAGTGACGGACTCCATCCTAGCTGGAGGGATGCTCTCGTCTTATCTATGAACATAGACAGGGCTCTAACTCCTCTAGCTCCACAATGAGATAGGGTGCAGGCCAGCCTGCCAGCTTAGTGGAGTCTGCCACTAGCACAGTCAGTGTAGTCAGCTCAGCTATCCCCGTGTCTGTGCCTCGATCTAGGTTGAACAAAACTAAACATGGCGGAGTTCTCCTTAGCAATCTCACTGGAATAAAGACCTCCATTCCTGTCATTATTGAAAGAGATCATGATACCTCACATCTCAAAATAGGGCTATAATGTTAGATCCCTTACTTCAAAGGCAATTATAGTCAATGAACTAATCACTGATCTTAATCTTGATGTTATTGGCCTGACTGAAACATGGCTTAAGCCTGATGAATTTACTGTGTTAAATGAGGCCTCACCTCCTGGCTACACTAGTGACCATATCCCGCGTGCATCCCGCAAAGGTGGAGATGTTGATAACATTTCTGACAGCAATTTTCAATTTACCAACAAACAAAAAAATTACTGCGTTTGTCTTTTGAGTTTCTAGTCATTTAATATCTACTGTTTACAGGCCTCCTGGGCCATATACAGCATCCCTAACAGAGTTCCCTGAATTCCTATCGGACCTTGTAGTCATAGCAGATAATATTCTAATCTTTGGTGACTAATATTCACATGGAAAAGTCCACAGACCCACTCCAAAAGGCTTTCAGAGCCATCATCGACTCAGTGGGTTTTGTTCAACATGTCTCTGGACCTACTCACTGTCCCAGTCATACTCTGGACCTCCTCACTGTCCCAGTCATACTCTGGACCTACTCACTGTCCCAGTCATACTCCGGACCTACTCACTGTCCCAGTCATACTCCGGACCTACTCACTGTCCCAGTCATACTCTGGACCTCCTCACTGTCCCAGTCATACTCTGGACCTCCTCACTGTCCCAGTCATACTCTGGACCTCCTCACTGTCCCAGTCATACTCTGGACCTCCTCACTGTCCCAGTCATACTCTGGACCTACTCACTGTCCCAGTCATACTCTGGACCTATTCACTGTCCCAGTCATACTCTGGACCTATTCACTGTCCCAGTCATACTCTGGACCTACTCACTGTCCCAGTCATACTCTGGACCTCCTCACTGTCCCAGTCATACTCTGGACCTCCTCACTGTCCCAGTCATACTCTGGACCTACTCACTGTCCCAGTCATACTCCGGACCTCCTCACTGTCCCAGTCATACTCTGGACCTCCTCACTGTCCCAGTCATACTCTGGACCTACTCACTGTCCCAGTCATACTCTGGACCTCCTCACTGTCCCAGTCATACTCTGGACCTACTCACTGTCCCAGTCATACTCCGGACCTCCTCACTGTCCCAGTCATACTCTGGACCTCCTCACTGTCCCAGTCATACTCTGGACCTACTCACTGTCCCAGTCATACTCTGGACCTCCTCACTGTCCCAGTCATACTCTGGACCTCCTCACTGTCCCAGTCATACTCTGGACCTACTCACTGTCCCAGTCATACTCTGGACCTCCTCACTGTCCCAGTCATACTCTGGACCTCCTCACTGTCCCAGTCATACTCTGGACCTCCTCACTGTCCCAGTCATACTCTGGACCTCCTCACTGTCCCAGTCATACTCTGGACCTATTCACTGTCCCAGTCATACTCTGGACCTCCTCACTGTCCCAGTCATACTCTGGACCTCCTCACTGTCCCAGTCATACTCTGGACCTCCTCACTGTCCCAGTCATACTCTGGACCTCCTCACTGTCCCAGTCATACTCTGGACCTCCTCACTGTCCCAGTCATACTCTGGACCTCCTCACTGTCCCAGTCATACTCTGGACCTACTCACTGTCCCAGTCATACTCTGGACCTATTCACTGTCCCAGTCATACTCTGGACCTACTCACTGTCCCAGTCATACTCCGGACCTACTCACTGTCCCAGTCATACTCTGGACCTCCTCACTGTCCCAGTCATACTCCGGACCTACTCACTGTCCCAGTCATACTCCGGACCTAGTTTTGTGGAATAAATGTTGTGGATCTTAATATTTTTCCTCATAATCCTGGTCTATCGGACCATAATGTTATTACTTTGGCCCAACAAATAATCTGCTCAACCCAATTTTTCAGTTTTTGATTTGTTAAAAAAGTTTGAAATATCCAATAAATGTCGTTCCACTTCATGATTGTGTCCCACTTGTTGTTGATTCTTCACAAAAAAATACCGTTTTATATCTTTATGTTTGAAGCCTGAAATGTGGCAAAAGGTCGCAAAGTTCAAGGGGGCCGAATACTTTCGCAAGGCACTGTAAATGAGAAGTAACTCACAAGCATATAATGAAAATAAAACATCTTATCTATGTTACCCAACTATTCTGATTCATCCCCAACACCATCTTCCCCACTTATCCCCTTGGTTTTTATACCTGTGTTTGTCTGTCTGGGCCAGTTTGTCTTGTTTGTTAAAGTCAACCAGCAGTTTGTCTGTCTGGGCCAGTTTGTCTTGTTTGTTCAAGTCAACCAGCAGTTTCTCTCAGCTCCTGCTTTTCCCCAGTCTCTTTTTTTCCATCCTGGTATTGACCCTCTGCCTGTCCTGACTGAGCCCTTCTGGTATTGACCCTCTGCCTGTCCTGACTGAGCCCTCCTGGTTTTGACCCTCTGCCTGAGCCCTTCTGGTATTGACCCTCTGCCTGTCCTGACTGAGCCCTCCTGGTATTGACCCTCTGCCTGTCCTGACTGTCCTGATTGAGCCCTCCTGGTTTTGACCCTCTGCCTGTCTGCCTGCCGTCCTGTGCCTTTGCCTCTACTCTGGAGTATCGACCCCTGCCTGCCTTGACCTGTCGTTTGCCTGCCTCTGTTGTTGCAATAAACATTGTTACTTCATCACAGTCTGCACTTGGGTCTTATCTGAAACCTAATAAATAGTGGAGGCCACTGTGTTCTTGGGGACCTTCAATGCTGCAGAAATGTTTTGATACCCTTCCCCAGATGTGTGCCTTAACAAAATGGCTTGGTTTTTGCTCTGACATGCACTGTCAACTGTGGGACCTTATATAGACAGGTGTGTTTCTTTCCAAATCATGTCCAATCAATTTAATTACCAGGTGGACTCCAATCAAGTTGTAGAAACATCTCAAGGATGATCAATGGAAACAGGATGCACCTGAGCTCAATTTCGAGTCTCACAAGAAAGGGTCTGAATGTTTATGTAAATAATGTATTTCAGTTTATTTTTACATACATTTGCAAAAACAAATCTAAAAACCAGTTTTCACTTTGTCATTATGGAGTATTTTGTGTAGATTGATGAGGGAAAAAATATAATTTAAACAATTTTAGAAATAAGGCTGTAAGGTAACAAATTGTCGAAAAAGGGAAGCGGTCTGAATACCTTCCGAATGCGATGTATGTTTTCTCAACAACAGGTTATGGTCAACAATATCAAAGACTGAAATCTAACAGTACAGCTCCCACAATCTTCTTATTATCAATTTCTGTCAACCAATCATCAGTCATTTGTGTCAGTGCAGTACATGTTGAGTGCCCTTCTCCATAAGCATGCTGAGAGTCTGTTATTAATTTGTTTACAGAGAAATAGCATTGTATTTGGTCAAACACATTTTTTTCCAACAGTTACCTAAGAGCTGGCAGCTGATAGGTCTGCTGTTAGAACCAGTAAAGTCCACTTCACCACTCTTGGGTAGCGGAATGACTTTGGCTTCCCACCAGGCCTGAGGACAAAGACTTTCCTCTAGGCTCAGATTAAAGATGTGACAGATAGGAGTGGCTATAGAGTCAGCTACCATCCTCAGTAGCTTTCCATCTAAGTTGTCAATGCCAGGAGGTTTGTCATTGTTGATCGTTAACAATAATTTTCCCACCTCTCCCACACTAAATTTACAAAATGAAAACTTGCAATGCTGTTCTTTCATTATTTGTTTTTTTGTACATTAGTACGATGGCTCACTGTTTGTTGTTGGCATTTCCTGCCTAAGTTTGCCCACTTTGCCTATGAAGTAGTAATTAAAATAATTGTCAACATTAAATGGTTTTTTGATGAGTAAGCCATCTGATTGGATGGAAGATGGTTGAATTTGTCTTTCTGCCCATAATTTCATTTAAAGTTTTTTCCATCATTCTTTATATGTTTGATCTTGGCTTCATAATACAGTTTCTTGTTCTTCTTGTTGAGTTTAGTCACATCATTTCTCAATTTGCAGTAAGTCAGTCAGATGTACAGCCAGACTTATCAGCCACTCCTATTGCCCCATCTCTTTCAACCATACAGTTTTTCAATTCCTCATCGATCCATGGAGCCTTAACAGTTCTAACAGTCAATTCCTTAACAGGTGAATGTTTATCAATAATTGGAAGAAGCAATTTCATAAATTCATCAAGTGCAGCGTCTGGATGCTGCTTATTAATCACATCAGACCCAAAAATATGTTTTATCATCATCCACATAAGAGTCACAGCTAAATATTTTATACACTATTTTAGGCCCAGCTATTTAACTGCCATAGGGTGTCATTAACTAAGGTAGGCAATTATTTAACTTCCATAGAGTGTCATTAACTAAGGTAGGCTATTATTTAACTTCCATAGAGTGTCATTAACTAAGGTAGGCAATTATTTAACTTCCATAGAGTGTCATTAACTAAGGTAGGCAATTATTTAACTACCATAGAGGTTCATTAACTAGGTCCTCAGAGCTCAAGACACCATCCCAATCGATTATTTTTAAGTCATTTTCAAAATGGACCAAGTCTCTTTTTGGTAAACAACTATCAAATAGGGGAGAGGGATATGTAAACTCAGCAAAAAAAGAAATGTCCTCTCACTGTCAACTGCGTTTATTTTCAGCAAACTTAACATGTGTAAATATTTGTATGAACATAACAAGATTCAACAACTGAGCCATAAACTGAACACATTCCACAGACATGTGACTAACAGAAATTGAATAATGTTTCCCTGAACAAAGGGGGGTCAAAATCAAAGTAACAGTCAGTATCTGGGGTGGCCACCAGCTGCATGAAGTACTGCAGTGCATCTCCTCCTCATGGACTTTGGATCTCATGGATCTTGGGCAGTTGTTGTTGCCATCCTGTACCTGTCCCGCAGGCGTGATGTTCGGATGTACCGATCCTGTGCAGGTGTTGTTACATGTGGTCTACTACTGCGAGGACGATCAGCTGTCTGTCCCGTCTCTCTGTAGCGCTGTCTTAGGCGTCTCACAGTACAGACATGGCAATGAATTGCCCTGGCCACATCTGCAGTCCTAATGCCTCCTTGCAGCATGCCTAAGGCACGTTCACGCAGATGAGCAGGGACCTTGGGCATCTTTCTTTTGGTGTTTTTCAGAGTCAGTAGAAAGGCCTCTTTAGTGTCCTAAGTTTTCATAACTGTGACCTTAATTGCCTACCGTCTGTAAGCTGTTAGTGTCTTAACGACCATTCCACAGGTGCATGTTCATTAATTGTTTATGGTTCATTGAACAAGCATGGGAAACAGTGTTTAAACCCTTTACAATGAAGATCTGTGAAGTTATTTGGATTTTTTACGAATTATCTTTGAAAGACAGGGTCCTGAAAAAGGGACGTTTATTTTAGTTTACATACAGTATGTACGTTCACTGTGGGGACGACATCATCGATGCACTTATTAATGAAAATTATGTGGTAAAGTCCTCAATGGTTTCGGTTGAATCATGGAACATATTCCAGTTTGTGGTAAACTATCCTGTAGCTTAGCATCCGCTTCATTTTGGTAATCTGACCACTTCTGTATTGAATGTGTCACTGGTACTTCCTGTTTGAGTTTTTGCTTGTAGGCAGGAATCAGGAGGATATAATTAATGTCAGATTTGCCAAATGGAGGGCGAGGGAGAGCTTTTTATGCATCTCTGTGTGTGGAGTAAAGGTGGTCTAGAGTTGTCTTCCCTCTAGTTGCACACGTGCTGCTACAAATGAGTTCAAACAGATTTCAGTTTTCCTGCATTAAAATCCCAGGCCACTGACCCTGACCCTGGAACTGGCCCTGGAACTGACCCTGGAACTGACCCTGGAACTGACCCTGGGACTGACCCTGGAACTGATCAGGGAACTGACCCTGGAACTGACCCTGACCCTGGAACTGACCCTGACCCTGGAACTGACCCTGGAACTGACCCTGGGACTGACCCTGGAACTGATCCTGGAACTGACCCTGGAACTGACCCTGACCCTGGAACTGACCCTGGAACTGACCCTGGGACTGACCCTGGAACTGATCCTGGAACTAACCCTGAACCTGGAACTGACCCTGGAACTGATCCTGGAACTGATCCTGGAACTGACCCTGAACCTGGAACTGACCCTGGAACTGACCCTGGGACTGACCCTGGAACTGACCCTGATCCTGGAACTGACCCTGGAACTGACCCTGGAACTGACCCTGGAACTGATCCTGGAGCTGACCCTGGAACTGATCCTGGAACTGACCCTGAACCTGGAACTGACCCTGGAACTGACCCTGGAACTGACCCTGAACCTGGAACTGACCCTGGAACTGACCCTGAACCTGGAACTGACCCTGGAACTGACCCTGAACCTGGAACTGACCCTGGAACTGACCCTGGAACTGACCCTGGCACTGACCCTGGAACTGACCCTGACCCTGGAACTGACCCTAGAACAGACCCTGACCCTGGAACTGACCCTGGCACTGACCCTGGAACTGACCCTGCTTACTTAATCGTGTTTTTGTTCTACTTTACTTTATAGTACTACGGATATTGATTACTGCATTGTTGGGAAAGAGCATGCAAGAAAGGTATTTCACTACAAAATGTGAAACTTAAAAGGGAATGTGTTCTCAGTCAACTTACCTGGTAAAATAAGGGTTAAATTACATTATAGTCATTTAGTAGACACTTATGTACACACACCTCTCTGTCTGTCTAGTATTCTAGTATTCCTCCTCCCTACAACACTTCCCCCCATAAGTTAACATTGCCAAAGCAAGTAAAGTAGATAATAAACAAAAGTGAAATGAACAATATAAATGAACAGTAAACATTACACTCACAGACGTTCCAAAAGCATAAAGACAAATGTCATATTATGTATATATACAGTCTCTCTCTGTCTAGTATTCCTCCTCTCCCTCTAACAACAACACCACGCCACCCTCCCTCCGCCAGGCCCTTACAACCGGATGTTCTGGTTTTCAGGGGGAATGGAACCTGTCCTGCGCTCCAGTTTGGACGTTAACGAAGTGACGCTCCATGTTAACTCCTCCTCCACATTCTCTGGATTGGTTGAACAGTGCAGAAGAGAACCTCCCACGACAGTGGTTCCTCATCTTGTCAAGAGCAGTATGTAGGATCTAGTTTCAGACGTTGTTTTCTACGCATGCTACAGTAGGTTAGGCCACAGTAACAAACCCCACCACTCGCTGCTCCTCGCCCACGCTATTGGAGGATGGCTTGATTGACGTGGAGATAAGGCTTTCTGATTAGCCAAGGCAGAATGAGAAAGTGACATTGGACCAATGGGCTGCGCCGAGGGCGGGTATTGCTAGTGAAGGCGGAGCTCTCCGAGTTAGACCTATTTAAAGACGAGAGGAGCCGAAAACACACGTTACGCACACAGGGCTGCGGGAGGATTGGGGGATAGAAGGCAAGTGTAAAAGAGAGAGAGACAGACAGAGGGAGACAGAGAAAGCCCACGGATGGAACGACAGGATATATAACCGTTTGTCCGGGTCTTGTGCAGGTAACCACTTCTATTAATCCGTCCTCCACACTCAGCGTGTTAAAGGTTCAATCATGCGTTATTATCCCACGGTGCGTCTGTCTGGCGGGGCATAGACACGTCTGAAGCTTTTTGTCAGGGTGCACTCTTTTCTTTCTACAAGAGGGCAGAAGTGCACCTGGCTCCTTCTCTCTTTTCCCTTTTTAACTGTGGCTTTTCTGGCCTGCTCTCTCTCTCTCTCTCCAGCCCAGCTGTTTTCTCAACCTTTGTCGTTCAGTAAACCAGACTAGATGCCTGGTTAAAGGCAAGGGACAGGATGAGCGCGACAGACCACAGTGTTCTCGTCTTTCAAAAGGAACGCGGTTCAGTAACTGAAGAGTTGATCATTGACCCCACTACGTGACTGTGGACTGTTTTCTCTGGATGTGGAGTATTTGAGTCTAGCCGACCAGTGCAGTCTACTGGGCACTGCGCGCACTATTTTTGAATGCAAATGTAAACCTCTTAACTACGTCACTCTAGTGAAAGTATTTTTTATATTTCTCCAACTTGTGATTTAGTGTAGCCTATTTAGTGGAGATTCCTTTTTTGTTGTTGTTTTGTTTCCCAACACTCACGTCTCTGTCCACCTCTCTCTTCCCCACTCGGTCTCCCGCCCATCCCCTCCTACCTCCCCAGGCACCTTATTCCATGCCTGTCCTCTGCTGGGGCTTTGTCATTGATGGGAAACCACCTGGACCGGATAACCCACCTCAGCTACAGCGAGCTGCCCACCAGAGATCCGTCCGGACTGGAGAAAGAGGAGCTTAGGGTTGGAGTAGCATACTTCTTCTCCGACGAAGAGGAGGAGGTGGATATTATTTTTGTACATATATATATATTTTACATTATGTTGCAATGTTGGGAGGGGAACCTGTAACTTTGTTAGTTGGACTGTGTGCATGTGTATCGCTGCTGCTTTCGTTGTTCTCCTTTCCCCCAACCTGGGCTCCAACAAGGGATCATCTAAACACAACTGCCCCCTTTCAAGCATTCTTACCCATCGCTCCACAAAAGCCCTTGATGAGCAAGGGAAACCACTACTTCAAGGGCTCAGTGAGAGTCATGTCACAGATTGAAACGCTACTAGCGCGCACCGCTGACTAGCTAGCCATTTTACACCAGTTACACAGGTATCCTGTGCATATAACAACATTCAACTCTGATTTTGATACATCTTTTCTTCCAATAAATTATTCTGTAATTTTATATCGTCTTTATGCTTTAAGGTTTTTATTGACATAGTGTGAAACGCCTTTTTTTTAAACCAACTTATTGCCTTATTTTTTTTGTGTTTACATTTTACATTAATATTTTACATTTGAGTAAATTAGCAGACCTTCTTATCCAAGGCCCGGTTTCCCGGTATCGACGTAACCCAGGCTCGCATGTTTTTAATGATGCATCATTCCTACAATGTCCGAAAATGTAACATTTCCAAAACACCAGGCAGAGACGACAGTCGCTAGGTGCATCGTTGAGATATGTGTCAGTACTGATAGGATTGAAAGAAAGGGAGCTCTTGGATCAGCTTTCTCCATTCAAAGCTTAACCTTAAAAAACGTTTAATTATTTCACAATAGTGACGACCGATCAGCTCCTCGAGAGGTATTACCACCTACTATTGAGGCGGCTGATTCTAATGCCTACCCTATAAGCATTAGAATGTGACTTGGCACTTTGTACATGTTAGGCTACACATCATTAAATGTATTGAGACAAATTATAGACGGAAGCCTACAAGTACAAAAAAATAGAAGTCAATTGATTGAACCTGAAATGTATTTTAATATGCTACAACTAGGCCTATAGCCTAGCGTTTATATTTTAGTGTAGTAATCTCTCGGTTTTCATACGTGGCTCGTTTTTGTATCAATTGCAAAGACAACTTTGTACTAAAAGTTATCGAAAGTCACAGAGCCGGATAAAACAGTTTTTATTATTTTATTATTTGATTCTATGTTCAGCGGAGATCTTCTGTTTTATAAAGTGACGTGGGAGGGCAAAAAGTAATAAGAAAAAAAACATCTAACACTTAGCTGTTCAACGAGTGGAAGGTACAGTTAAAACCGACGGTTTTGGGGGAAACAGCTCGGAGATTTAACAATGCTCCTATGAAGGGTCTAATGAGGAACTTAATTAGCCTCAAGATGCTTTTGGGAAAACTGAACCCTGAGCGACTTACACGAGCAATTAGGGTTAAGTACCTTGCTCATGGGCACAGACGTGTTTTTTTCCCCTAGTCGGCTCAGGGATTTAAACCAGCGACCTTTCGGTTTCTGTCCCAACGCTCCTCACTGTTTGGCTACCTGCCACCCATTTCATATTTCATCGCACTGTTGAGAGGAAGCGCTCAAGTAAGCATTTCATTGTCCCATTTACATCACGCTGTACCCTGTATGACTAAGAAACTTTTTGTTTAGCTTTTTAGGGTTTTAGGCTCGGTATCTTTAAAACACTTAGTGACCACCGCTGATGGGCTTTACAAGATAAATGTCATGGATTGGGGTTTTAGGCTCGGTATCTTTAAAACACTTAGTGACCACCGCTGATGGGCTTTACAAGATAAATGTCATGGATTGGGGTTTTAGGCTCGGTATCTTTAAAACACTTAGTGACCACCGCTGATAGACTTTACAAGATAAATGTCATGGATTGGGGTTTTAGGCTCGGTATCTTTAAAACACTTAGTGACCACCGCTGATGGGCTTTACAAGATAAATGTCATGGATTGGGGTTTTAGGCTCGGTATCTTTAAAACACTTAGTGACCACCGCTGATAGACTTTACAAGATAAATGTCATGGATTGGGGTTTTAGGCTCGGTATCTTTAAAACACTTAGTGACCACCGCTGATAGACTTTACAAGATAAATGTCATGGATTGGGGTTTTAGGCTCGGTATCTTTAAAACACTTAGTGACCACCGCTGATGGGCTTTACAAGATAAATGTCATGGATTGGGGTTTTAGGCTCGGTATCTTTAAAACACTTAGTGACCACCGCTGATAGACTTTACAAGATAAATGTCATGGATTGGGGTTTTAGGCTCGGTATCTTTAAAACACTTAGTGACCACCGCTGATAGACTTTACAAGATAAATGTCATGGATTGGGGTTTTAGGCTCGGTATCTTTAAAACACTTAGTGACCACCGCTGATAGACTTTACAAGATAAATGTCATGGATTGGGGTTTTAGGCTCGGTATCTTTAAAACACTTAGTGACCACCGCTGATAGACTTTACAAGATAAATGTCATGGATTGGGGTTTTAGGCTCGGTATCTTTAAAACACTTAGTGACCACCGCTGATAGACTTTACAAGATAAATGTCATGGATTGGGGTTTTAGGCTCGGTATCTTTAAAACACTTAGTGACCACCGCTGATAGACTTTACAAGATAAATGTCATGGATTGGGGTTTTAGGCTCGGTATCTTTAAAACACTTAGTGACCACCGCTGGTAGACTTTACAAGATAAATGTCATGGATTGGAGTATTAGGCTCGGTATCTTTAAAACACTTAGTGACCACCGCTGATGGGCTTTACAAGATAAATGTCATGGATTGGAGTATTTTGATTTAGTTTTTTGATTTTCCAGGTGGATGATGGCGGAGGAGGCTACACCAAGGACCCCAGCCAGGAGGGCCCCGGGGCGGTCAGCGAGCTGGAGTACTCCGCGTTCTGCTCCCAGGAATGCATCTTCTCCAAGCTCCGCGAAAACCAGGACTTGAACGTGTACTCGGCCAAAACTTTGCTCTCCATGTGCAAGCCAGGGGACCTTGTGGAGCTAGTATCCACATCACAGGCACCTCACTGGGCTGTGTACGAGCTCAACGACCAGGTGATACACCTGCATGAGGGGGAGATACGGAAGGACAGCCTGACTGAGATAGGACGGGGCCGGCGTGGACGGATAGTGAACAGCCGCTATCGGTTCCGACCGCTGCCCTCCGACCTGGTGCTGCAGAACGCCTCCGGACACCTGGGCCTACACAGCGGGGACATCTGTTGGACCAGCTCTGAGAACTTCGCCGCCTGGTGCCGTTTCGGGAAGCGGGAGTTCAAGGCGGGAGGCGAGGCACACTCGGCAGAGCAACAGTACTTTCTCAAAGTGCACCTCGGTGACGGGACTCGGAACGGACACGTGCACACGCTGGTGTTCTGTAGCCTGGAGGATATGATCCGGGAGAGGAGGAGGGTTGACGCCAGTGGGATTCTGAAGGAGCTGTCTTTAGGGGTCAGCGACGGGAAGGAGGGATGATTGATATGATGGCCTATACTCTCTTCTTTCCTTTCAGAGAGAGAGAGAGCGAGCTGTTTGCAGGCTGGCTGCGTCTGTAACACTGGTGACACTGTAGGAGAGAGATTGTGATCATATTGCAGCAAAATAGAAAATAGCCCACAAGGACGAGACAGACAAACGTTCATGTAAACATTGACTACTGCTCTTGTTTGTTTGAGCGTGGTTTCTTTCTGCTCCGACATGTCACCCTGTACCTTTTTAACATAGCGCACGACTCCACTCGCTTGGTTTTCTTTTCCTCCTCCCGCTGCGTTCTTTCTCTGCATAAGGGCACCTGCTGCTGCTGGTGGTTCTGCTGCTGGTGGTTCTGCTGCTGGTGGTTCTGCTGCTGGTGGTTCTGCTGCTGGTGGTGCTGCTGCTGGTGCTGGTTCTGCTGCTGGTTCTAGTGCTGCTGGTTCTAGTGCTGCTGGTTCTAGTGCTGCTGCTGCTGGTTCTAGTGCTGCTGCTGGTTCTAGTGCTGCTGCTGGTTCTAGTGCTGCTGCTGGTTCTAGTGCTGCTGCTGGTTCTAGTGCTGCTGCTGGTTCTAGTGCTGCTGCTGGTTCTAGTGCTGCTGGTTTTTGCTGCAGCAGACTATTGCAAGAGAGAGAGAGAGAGAAAGAGAGACAGAAAGAGGGAGATATCTGTTGGATTTCCCCGGAGAGACTGCATTCTATTTTTCTACTCCTTTACATTAATAACCTGAACGAACATTCAACCTTAAACCACCTATTCATGTTGTAGCCTACCAGAGAGACGGACCGATGGACAGGCAGACACCATTTTGTTCTGTTTTCTGCCCCCTGGTGTTTGTTTGGAAAGCTACGTTCATACATTGATTGGTTTGCATTTGAATCCCATATTTTTGTATTTGAGTTGGTGACTTCTTTCTCCCTGATTGGTGGATTTTTCTGTTCTAATAAACAGAGGTTGCAACATGAAACTCTTTTCTGGTCTGAGAGATACTGCTGTTACACACACACACACACACAACGAGACATTAAAATTGAGCCCGTAGCCTAATGTGTATTTGGTGACCCCGCCTCGTTCAGCCTGGGGGGCAGCCCTATCCTATCTCTACATTTGGAAATGCCCCCCCGGTCGTAACGTAGCGACCAGCAGGGTCTACAGAACAGGAGACGTTTTTACAATGGGAACAGACTCCAGGAGTCCGTGACTTATTCATCTTGTTGCAATTGTGCGTCAGGAACGAGGTTTTGTGACCCCCCCCCACCCCCCAAAAAGGGAGAAGCATTCCGTGTGCCAACAATGCTATAACATAAGACGCCAAAGTTGAGTCACGAGTATGTTGTGTCCATGTTCTGGTTTATATTGTAAGTAGGTACTAAACATTGGTTACGGAAGAGGTCAGTTTCTCACTTTACGACAGTGCTTTGGGTATCTGGATAAAGGCTTTATGGCTCTAATCAGTTCACGACTGCTGCCTTAGGCATTAGGTCACATGCAGTTGGGAAAGATGCAACTATTGGGATGTGATGGGAGGGGTTAGAGACGAAAGTGTGTTATTTCTATTCCCTGTGATGTTGGTGAGAATATAAAACCTCTGGTTTACTGAGGGGTCAGAGGAGAGAGACGAGACAGGGAAGAGAGAGAGGAGGGACAGACACGGGGAGAGCGAGAGAGAGAGACGGGATAGAGAGACAGACTGGGAGAAAAGAGAGACGGAGTGGAGGGAGAGAGAAACGGGGAGGGAGAGAGAAGAGGATGGGAGGGAGAGAAGGGGGAGAGAGAAAGACGGGGAGAGAGAAGAGGATAGGGGGAGAGAGAAAGACGGGGAGAGAGAAGAGGATAGGGGGAGAGAGAAAGACGGGGAGAGAGAAGAGGATGGGGAGGGAGAGAAGGGGGAGAGAGAAAGACGGGGAGGGAGAGAAGGGGGAGAGAGAAAGATGGGGAGAGAGAAGAGGATAGGGAGAGAGAAAGAAGGGGAGGGAGAAGAGGAAGACATGGGGAGAGAGAAGAAGAAGACACCTATGATAAAAATTACAGACCTCTACATGCTTTGTAAGTAGGAAAACCTGCAAAATCGGCAGTGTATCAAATACTTGTTCTCCCCACTGTATATATTAGACAGTACTGGGGTTTATATATATATATATATATATATTAGACAGTACAGAGGTGTGTGTGTGTATATATATTAGGTAGTACTGGGATTTATTTGTATTATACAGTCCTGGTGTTTATATATATTAGACAGTCCTGGGGTTTATATGTATGTATGTGTGTGTATATATATATATATTAGACGGTCCTGGGATTTATATATACACTGCTCAAATAAAGGGAACACTTAAACAACACACTGTAACTCCAAGTCAATCACACTTCTGTGAAATCAAACTGCCCACTTAGGAAGCAACACTGATTGACAATTAATTTCACATGCTGTTGTGCAAATGGAATAGACAACAGGTGGAAATTATAGGCAATTTGCAAGACACCCCCAATAAAGGAGTGGTTCTGCTGGTGGTGACCACAGACCACTTCTCAGTTCCTATGCTTCCTGGCTGATGTTTTGGTCACTTTTAAATTCTGCCGGTGCTTTCACTCTAGTGGTAGCATGAGACGGAGTCTACAACCCACACAAGTGGTTCAGGTAGTGCAGCTCATCCAGGATGGCACATCAATGCGAGCTGTGGCAAGAAGGTTTGCTGTGTCTGTCAGCGTAGTGTCCAGAGCATGGAGGCGCTACCAGGAGATAGGCCAGTACATCAGGAGACGTGGAGGAGGCCGTAGGAGGGCAACAACCCAGCAGCAGGACCGCTACCTCCGCCTTTGTGCAAGGAGGAGCAGGAGGAGCACTGCCAGAGCCCTGCAAAATGACCTCCAGCAGGCCACAAATGTGCATGTGTCTGCTCAAACGGTCAGAAACAGACTCCATGAGGGTGGTATGAGGGCCCGATGTCCACAAGTATGGGTTGTGCTTACAGCCCAACACCGTGCAGGACGTTTGGCATTTGCCAGAGAACACCAAGATTGGCAAATTCGCCACTGGCGCCCTGTGCTCTTCACAGATGAAAGCAGGTTCACACTGAGCACATGTGACAGACGTGACAGAGTCTGGAGACGGCGTGGAGAACGTTCTGCTGCCTGCAACATACTCCAGCATGACCGGTTTGGCAGTGGGTCAGTCATGGTGTGGGGTGGCATGTCTTTGGGGGGCCGCACAGCCCTCCATGTGCTCGCCAGAGGTAGCCTGACTGCCATTAGGTACCGAGATGAGATCCTCAGACCCCTTGTGAGACCACATGCTGGTGCGGATGGCCCTGGGTTCCTCCTAATGCAAGACAATGCTAGACCTCATGTGGCTGGAGTGTGTCAGCAGTTCCTGCAAGAGGAAGGCATTGATGCTATGGACTGGCCCGCCCGTTCCCCAGACCTGAATCCAATTGAGCATATCTGGGACATCATGTCTCGCTCCATCCACCAACGCCACGTTGCACCACAGACTGTCCAGGAGTTGTCGAATGCTTTAGCCACTTTTAGATCACTAGCCACTTCATTGTATAATGTTTACATACCCTACATTACTCATCTCATATGTATGTGTATATACTGTACTCTATATCATCTACTGCATCTTGCCATCTTTATGTAATACATGTATCACAAGCCACTTTAAACTATGCCACTTTTATGTTTACATACCCTACATTACTCATCTCATATGTATATACTGTACTCTATACCATCTACTGCATCTTGCCTATGCCGTTCTGTACCATCACTCATTCATATATCTTTATGTACATATTCTTCATCCCTTTACACTTGTGTGTATAAGGTAGTTGTTGTGAAATTGTTAGTTAGATTACTCGTTGGTTATTACTGCATTGTCGTAACTAGAAGCACAAGCATTTCGCTACACTCGCATTAACATCTGCTAACCATGTGTATGTGACAAATACAATTTGATTTGATTTGAGTTTTGAAATCAGTGGAATGTCTGCTAGAAGCAGATAAGGAGATTAATATAATTCTGGCGTTTGATTGCAAATGCAGAGGGAGTCGGAAAGAGAACACAGAAGGCTGTTGTTTTAAACACGTCTCCGAATTACATCTTCAAACTAAGGGCAACTATGGCCTCTATGACAGAGAGAGATCTGATGATTCTTATGGCATTGCACACGAGCCAAGTTGTACAAACAAAACGGAAACGACACAGGACGTCTTATTTAATGAAAAGGGTTGCATTCTGCCGTGAAGCATTCATCCACGTATATGGGTAAGAGTCTAGCTACAGTTTCAGATACTATGCGTCTCTAATTTCGTCAGAAAGTTGTTTTCATTGCTAGTTAAAGCTTGCTGTTAGCTAGCTAGCTAACGTTAGGTGGCTGGCTAGCGAGCTAACATTACGTGTATGATCTGTGTAGTAATATTATCTCAGAAAGCCATTTGCAAATCTAGTTATAGCCTCATTTTAGCTAGCTAACTAGCTAACATTGAACCTGTTTTGTTAGCTAGCTACATTGAACCTATTTGGTTAGCTATGACATGAATGTTATTTCGCATTGCTAGTTCTAGCCTAATGTTATCTAGCTAACTAGCTAACATTGAACCTGTTTTGTTAACTTTAGCTAGCTATGAGAATCGGTTTCTATTGCTAGTAGTCTATGGATTGGGATTACGGTTCATTGTTTAGCTAGCTAGCTAAATGTCTAAACAAACGACTCCGCTTCACCAGATGATTACATGACCCATGAAGTTAGCCAGGTGTGTCTGACGGTGATTTTTTTTATTTATTTATTTCACCTTTATTTAACCAGGTAGGCAAGTTGAGAACAAGTTCTCATTTACAATTGCGACCTGGCCAAGATAAAGCAAAGCAGTTCGACACATACAACAACACAGAGTTACACATGGAGTAAAACAAACATACAGTCAATAATACAGTATAAACAAGTCTATATACGATGTGAGCAAATGAGGTGAGATAAGGGAGGTAAAGGCAATCTACTACTACGGCTATCTACTGTATAATAATGCTCAAATATTTATATCTGGAATTTGTCTTTCAGCATCAGTAGAACCTGACTCTCCTCCACCAGTCATACAAGGAGAATGGTCTAATGCCTTCCATCAGAAAGAGAGCTGGCCCGAGCACAGGTTACACCTAAAGCATGAGGACTTGCAGCGAGTGGTGAACTTCATCAACAACTACGCAGAGGATAATGCCATAGTGTTACCAGGACGCCACCCAGGACACCAACACTTTGGAGGAAAGCTGCTGCCATCCCATGTGACAAAAGCAGCCCTGTGGCGTCTCTACAAGGAATCGATGACAATACTTGGTATGTAAAACATAAACAACACGTTTTAATGATCTAATTGACCTCCAACATGATTGGCACTACTTTTATTGATCTCACATTATGTATTTTCCAGAGGTACGTGTAATCGGGCTGTCTGTGCTGGCAGTGCCAGAGGAACAACTATCAGATCTTCAAATCTGCCAGAAGCTGTTAAGTCAGCCAAGCTGAAGAAGCAAGAGCATCATCTCCTGCTGGTTCAGAGTCAGCGGTCTGTCTACCAGAAGTTGTGAAGTCAGCCAAGCTGAAGAACCAAGAGCAGCATCTCCTGCTTGTTCAGAGTGAGCAGTCTGTGTACCAGAAGATGGTTGCTGACTGCTAGACCACCAGTCAAGACCTGCAGTTGTCTCTGGTGGCCCTACAGTACCAGCAAGCAAAGACATCAGGATACATTACAGCTTTTATTTTGATCAACAAGTCAGAAACACTTCCTCATTTATACTGATTAAGGACAGATTTATCAAAGTAGGCACCCTTTGCCTTGATGACAGCTTTACACACTCTTGGCATTCTCTCAATCAGCATTATGAGGTAGTCACCCGGGAATGCATTTCAATTAACAGATGTGCTTTGTTAAAAGTTAACTTGTGGAATTTGTTTCCTTCTTAATGTGTTTGTGCCAATCAGTTGTGTTGTGACAAGGTAGGGGTGGTATACAGAAGATGGTCCTATTTGGTAAAAGACCAAGTCCATATTATGGCAAGAACGGCTTAAAGAAGAAAAGAGAAACGACAGTCCATCATTACTTTAACCTTTTGCGAGTAGGGGGCAGTATTTTAGTTTTTGGCTAAAAAACGTACCCATTTGAAACAGCCTATTTCTCAGCCCCAGAAACTAGAATACGCATATAATTGTCAGATTAGGATAGAAAACACTCTAAAGTTTCCAAAACTGTAAAAATATTGTCTGTGAGTATAACAGAACTGATATTACAGGCGAAAGCCTGAGGAAAATCCAATCAGGAAGTGCCTCTTATTTTGAAACCTCTCTGTTCCTATGCATGCCTATCCTCCATTTAAAGGTATATCAACCAGATTCCTTTTTCTATGGCTTCCCCAAGGTGTCAACAGTCTTTAGACATAGTTTCAGGATTTTATTTTGAAAATGAGCGTGAAGGATCACATTGCGTAAGTGGAGGTCTCTCAGAGTGAGTTTTGCGCAACTGAGTAAAGCGGCCATTGTTTCTCCCGGTGTTTTTGAAAAAGCTACACACTCGGTTGATATATTATCGAATGTATCTTTTAAATATAAAAAACGTTTGACATGTTTCTGTGGACATTATGAATATTATTTGGAATATACATCTGCGTTGTCGTGACTGCTCTTTCCTGTGGATTTCTGAACATAACACGACAAACAAACGGAGGTATTTTGGGTATAAAAATAATCTTTATGGAACAAAAGGAACACTTGTTGTGTAACTGGGACTCTCGTGAGTGAAAACATCCAAAGATCATCAAAGTTAAATGATTTTTAAAAATTATTTTCTGATTTTCATGACCAAGCTACTTAATGCTTAGTGTAGATAATGGTATGCTATGCTATTGATAAACTTACACAAATGCTTGGATTGCTTTCGCTGTAAAGCATCATTTCAAAATCTGAGTCGACAGGTGGATTAACAAAAGGCTAAGCTGTGTTTTTGCAATATTGCACTTGTGATTTCATGAATATGAATATTTTTTAGTGATATTATTTGACTGTGGCAGTTGCTGATGACAATGATCCCGCTAAAGGGATGGGTAGCGTCAAGAAGTTAACTACAGGGCCTCTGGAAGACACCATTCTGTTTGACAGGTTTAACTACAGGGTCCATCAAGACACCATTCTGTTTGACAGGTTTAACTACAGGGTCTCTGGAAGACACCATTCTGTTTGACAGGTTTAACTAACATTATAACCTCCTGTGTTTGTGGCAGAGAGAAACAGAATGTTTGTCCCAAATGTCACACGATTTCCTAGTTAATGCACTGCTTTTGACCAGGGCCCACTTTTCGACCAGGGCCCACTGTTCGACCAGGGCACACTGTTCTCCTAGAGCACTGCTTTTGACCAGAGCACACTGTTCTCCTAGAGCACTGCTTTTGACCAGAGCACACTGTTCTCCTAGAGCACTGCTTTTGACCAGGGCCCATTGTTCTCCTAGAGCACTGCTTTTGACCAGGGCCCACTGTTCGACCAGGGCCCACTGTTCTCCTAGAGCGCTGCTTTTGACCAGGGCCCACTGTTTGACCAGGGCCCACTGTTCTCCTAGAGCACTGCTTTTGACCAGGGCCCACTGTTCGACCAGGGCCCACTGTTCGACCAGGGCCCACTGTTCTCCTAGAGCACTGCTTTTGACCAGGGCCCACTGTTTGACCAGGGCCCACTGTTCTCCTAGAGCACTGCTTTTGACCAGAGCCCACTGTTCTCCTAGAGCACTGCTTTTGACCAGGGCCCACTGTTCGACCAGGGCCCACTGTTCGACCAGGGCCCACTGTTCTCCTAGAGCACTGCTTTTGACCAGTTCCCACTGTTCTCCTAGAGCACTGCTTTTGACCAGGGCCCACTGTTCGACCAGGGCCCACTCTTCGACCAGGCCCCACTGTTCGACCAGGGCCCACTGTTCTCCTAGAGCACTGCTTTTGACCAGGGCCCACTGTTCTCCTAGAGCTCTGCTTTTGACCAGAGCCCACTGTTCTCCTAGAGCACTGCTTTTGACCAGGGCCCACTGTTCGACCAGGGCCCACTGTTCGACCAGGGCCCACTGTTTGACCAGGGCCAACTGTTCTCCTAGAGCACTGCTTTTGACCAGGGCCCACTGTTCGACCAGGGCCCACTGTTCTCCTAGAGCTCTGCTTTTGACCAGAGCCCACTGTTCTCCTAGAGCACTGCTTTTGACCAGAGCCCACTGTTCGACCAGGGCCCACTGTTCTCCTAGAGCTCTGCTTTTGACCAGGGCCCACTGTTCTCCTAGAGCTCTACTTTTGACCAGGGCCCACTGTTCTCCTAGAGCAATGCTTTTGACCAGGGCCCACTGTTCTCCTAGAGCACTGCTTTTGACCAGGGCCCACTGTTCTCCTAGAGCTCTGCTTTTGACCAGAGCCCACTGTTCTCCTAGAGCACTGCTTTTGACCAGGGCCCACTGTTCTCCTAGAGCACTGCTTTTGACCAGGGCCCACTGTTCTCCTAGAGCTCTGCTTTTAACCAGGGCCCACTGTTCTCCTAGAGCACTGCTTTTGACCAGAGCCCACTGTTCGACCAGGGCCCACTGTTCTCCTAGAGCTCTGCTTTTGACCAGGGCCCACTGTTCAACCAGGGCCAACTGTTCTCCTAGAGCTCTGCTTTTGACCAGGGCCCACTGTTCGACCAGGGCCCACTGTTCGACCAGGGCCCACTGTTCGACCAGGGCCCACTGTTCTCCAAGAGCACTGCTTTTGACCAGGGCCCACTGTCCGACCTGGGCCCACTGTCCGACCTGGGCCCACTGTTCGACCAGGGCCCACTGTTCGACCAGGGCCCACTGTTCGACCAGGGCCCACTGTTCTCCTAGAGCACTGCTTTTGACCAGGGCCCACTGTTCTCCTAGAGCACTGCTTTTGACCAGGGCCCACTGTTCTCCTAGAGCACTGCTTTTGACCAGGGCCCACTGTTCGACCAGGGCCCACTGTTCTCCTAGAGCACTGCTTTTGACCAGGGCCCACTGTTCGACCAGGGCCCACTGTTCGACCAGGGCCCACTGTTCGACCATGGCCCACTGTTCTCCTAGAGCACTGCTTTTGACCAGGGCCCACTGTTCGACCAGGGCCCACTGTTCGACCAGGGCCCACTGTTCGACCATGGCCCACTGTTCTCCTAGAGCACTGCTTTTGACCAGGGCCCACTGTTCGACCAGGGCCCACTGTTCTCCTAGAGCACTGCTTTTGACCAGGGCCCACTGTTCGACCAGGGCCCACTGTTCGACCAGGGCCCACTGTTTGACCAGGGCCCACTGTTCTCCTAGAGCACTGCTTTTGACCAGGGCCCACTGTTCGACCAGGGCCCACTGTTCTCCTAGAGCACTGCTTTTGACCAGGGCCCACTGTTCGACCAGGGCCCACTGTTCGACCAGGGCCCACTGTTTGACCAGGGCCCACTGTTCTCCTAGAGCACTGCTTTTGACCAGGGCCCACTGTTCGACCAGGGCCCACTGTTCGACCAGGGCCCACTGTTCTCCTAGAGCACTGCTTTTGACCAGGGCCCACTGTTTGACCAGGGCCCACTGTTCTCCTAGAGCACTGCTTTTGACCAGAGCCCACTGTTCTCCTAGAGCACTGCTTTTGACCAGGGCCCACTGTTCGACCAGGGCCCACTGTTCGGCCAGGGCCCACTGTTCGACCAGGGCCCACTGTTCTCCTAGAGCACTGCTTTTGACCAGTTCCCACTGTTCTCCTAGAGCACTGCTTTTGACCAGGGCCCACTGTTCGACCAGGGCCCACTGTTCGACCAGGGCCCACTCTTCGACCAGGCCCCACTGTTCGACCAGGGCCCACTGTTCTCCTAGAGCACTGCTTTTGACCAGGGCCCACTGTTCTCCTAGAGCTCTGCTTTTGACCAGAGCCCACTGTTCTCCTAGAGCACTGCTTTTGACCAGGGCCCACTGTTCGACCAGGGCCCACTGTTCGACCAGGGCCCACTGTTTGACCAGGGCCCACTGTTCTCCTAGAGCACTGCTTTTGACCAGGGCCCACTGTTCGACCAGGGCCCACTGTTCTCCTAGAGCTCTGCTTTTGACCAGTTCCCACTGTTCTCCTAGAGCACTGCTTTTGACCAGGGCCCACTGTTCGACCAGGGCCCACTGTTCGACCAGGGCCCACTCTTCGACCAGGCCCCACTGTTCGACCAGGGCCCACTGTTCTCCTAGAGCACTGCTTTTGACCAGGGCCCACTGTTCTCCTAGAGCTCTGCTTTTGACCAGAGCCCACTGTTCTCCTAGAGCACTGCTTTTGACCAGGGCCCACTGTTCGACCAGGGCCCACTGTTCGACCAGGGCCCACTGTTTGACCAGGGCCCACTGTTCTCCTAGAGCACTGCTTTTGACCAGGGCCCACTGTTCGACCAGGGCCCACTGTTCTCCTAGAGCTCTGCTTTTGACCAGAGCCCACTGTTCTCCTAGAGCACTGCTTTTGACCAGAGCCCACTGTTCGACCAGGGCCCACTGTTCTCCTAGAGCTCTGCTTTTGACCAGGGCCCACTGTTCTCCTAGAGCACTGCTTTTGACCAGGGCCCACTGTTCTCCTAGAGCACTGCTTTTGACCAGGGCCCACTGTTCTCCTAGAGCACTGCTTTTGACCAGGGCCCACTGTTCTCCTAGAGCTCTGCTTTTGACCAGAGCCCACTGTTCTCCTAGAGCAATGCTTTTGACCAGGGCCCACTGTTCTCCTAGAGCTCTGCTTTTGACCAGTTCCCACTGTTCTCCTAGAGCACTGCTTTTGACCAGGGCCCACTTTTCGACCAGGGCCCACTGTTCGACCAGGGCCCACTCTTCGACCAGGCCCCACTGTTCGACCAGGGCCCACTGTTCTCCTAGAGCACTGCTTTTGACCAGGGCCCACTGTTCTCCTAGAGCTCTGCTTTTGACCAGAGCCCACTGTTCTCCTAGAGCACTGCTTTTGACCAGGGCCCACTGTTCGACCAGGGCCCACTGTTCGACCAGGGCCCACTGTTTGACCAGGGCCCACTGTTCTCCTAGAGCACTGCTTTTGACCAGGGCCCACTGTTCGACCAGGGCCCACTGTTCTCCTAGAGCTCTGCTTTTGACCAGAGCCCACTGTTCTCCTAGAGCACTGCTTTTGACCAGAGCCCACTGTTTGACCAGGGCCCACTGTTCTCCTAGAGCTCTGCTTTTGACCAGGGCCCACTGTTCTCCTAGAGCACTGCTTTTGACCAGGGCCCACTGTTCTCCTAGAGCACTGCTTTTGACCAGGGCCCACTGTTTTCCTAGAGCACTGCTTTTGACCAGGGCCCACTGTTCTCCTAGAGCTCTGCTTTTGACCAGAGCCCACTGTTCTCCTAGAGCAATGCTTTTGACCAGGGCCCACTGTTCTCCTAGAGCACTGCTTTTGACCAGGGCCCACTGTTCTCCTAGAGCTCTGCTTTTGACCAGAGCCCACTGTTCTCCTAGAGCACTGCTTTTGACCAGGGCCCACTGTTCTCCTAGAGCACTGCTTTTGACCAGGGCCCACTGTTCTCCTAGAGCTCTGCCTTTGACCAGGGCCCACTGTTCTCCTAGAGCTCTGCTTTTGACCAGAGCCCACTGTTCGACCAGGGCCCACTGTTCTCCTAGAGCACTGCTTTTGACCAGAGCCCACTGTTCGACCAGGGCCCACTGTTCTCCTAGAGCTCTGCTTTTGACCAGGGCCCACTGTTCGATCAGGGCCAACTGTTCTCCTAGAGCTCTGCTTTTGACCAGGGCCCACTGTTCGACCAGGGCCCACTGTTCGACCAGGGCCCACTGTTCGACCAGGGCCCACTGTTCTCCAAGAGCACTGCTTTTGACCAGGGCCCACTGTCCGACCTGGGCCCACTGTCCGACCTGGGCCCACTGTTCGACCAGGGCCCACTGTTCGACCAGGGCCCACTGTTCGACCAGGGCCCACTGTTCGACCAGGGCCCACTGTTCTCCTAGAGCACTGCTTTTGACCAGGGCCCACTGTTCGACCAGGGCCCACTGTTCTCCTAGAGCACTGCTTTTGACCAGGGCCCACTGTTCGACCAGGGCCCACTGTTCGACCAGGGCCCACTGTTTGACCAGGGCCCACTGTTCTCCTAGAGCACTGCTTTTGACCAGGGCCCACTGTTCGACCAGGGCCCACTGTTCGACCAGGGCCCACTGTTTGACCAGGGCCCACTGTTCTCCTAGAGCACTGCTTTTGATCAGGGCCCACTGTTCGGCCAGGGCCCACTGTTCGGCCAGGGCCCACTGTTCGGCCAGGGCCCACTGTTTGACCAGGGCCCACTGCTCCAGGGGGAGGGGGGATGAGAAGACTCACCGGAACATGTAGGAACAATAATGGAATGTGGAACTGAAGCGTGTGACATTGGGACGCCGTGGATGGGAGAGTTGTCATCATCAAGCTGTTTATTTCAACTTGTTTCAGATGGAGGAGAGAGCAGTCTGAGACACACACACACACACACACACACACACACACACACACACAAACACACTAAAGCTGACATCAGCATAATCCTCATAAGGTGAAAAGCTGCCGCTGGGCGCCCCAGGCACATTGGTTATTGCTTTTCTTTAGTTTCAGAAACAGATGCATCATGGTAAAACTCTGCTGCTCTATCGTGATACGACGACCAGGGGAAAACATATGAAACAGTGTTTTGTTGTAGTAACGTCTTTGTTGTTGTAATATCGCACACGGACGTGGCAGCTTCACCGGGTTTCCAGTATTAACACACACCTTTCAAACATGTCAGACACACACACACACACACACACACACTCTTAACTATTTCACAAAAACTCTGTTGTCTCTACTTATGACTAACATCTATTATAAACTCAATACAAAATCATTCAACTATATTGTATTTATTGGGTTATTAAATTATTCATTATTATTCATATTATTAAAGATCAAGCATGCCTTTGAGTTTGGTTGATTAGTGTGTGTATGTGTGTGTGTGTGTTAATTAGAGAGACAGTCATTTATCTCTGTAATCAGATGTGTTTGTATTGTAACTCCAAATCAAACTTCCTCTTGTTGTTAAAATGTAAAATAACAGATTAGTTCAAACTGTTTTCACACAAACACAGACCCACGTCATCACACAGGATAAAAACCTGCTCGGGATGTGTGTGTGTGTGTGTGTGTGTGTGTGTGTGTGTTTAGCGCCTAACTCACCTGGCATGACGAACAAAAAAACAGGCTAATTTAAAAGCTCTCTCTCAATCAGTGTTGGATACCAGCGTTAGCGACAGCCCAAATGGTTCGGGGCCTCGGAGCGCTTTACCCGCTAATTCTTGCCACAACAGGCCTGATAAGAATATAAAGTGATGCTGAAAAAAAAGACTGAGAGATGAAATATACAGGAAATAGATAACGGGTGTTTACAGATACATGCAGTATACCTGACAATACACTGGAGCTACGCAGTATGTCCTATCGCTGCGGGTTTTGATCTTTCAGGAGGAAAAATGTTTGGTTGTTGCTGTTGTCTGTTATTGGTAAAAATGCATGTATCTTTCATTAGCATGTCATTTCCATAAACCTGCATTGTGAGGACTTGGTTTAGAAGAGACTAACTGGAGAGACAGGTCGTGTTTGTCTGTAGGAGAAATAGAGGTGTTATCTGAGGTAGAAATAACTTAAATAAAAGAGAAATGAAGGTGAGTGTCCCTCTCCTCCTCTCCTCTCCTCTTGTTGTCCATCAGCTTGGTGACTGAAGTAGACCAGGACAACCCCTCAGAATTACACTAGTATAATGGCCCGGCAACACACACACATACACATGCACACACACACACACACACACGCCTCCCCCAACCATAGTCAACATAGTCACTCCTCTCTCCTATTCTCCTCCTCTCCCCTCGCTCCTCTTCCTCCCTCTCTCCTCCTCTTCCTCCCTCTCTCCTCCTCTTCCTCCCTCTCTGTCTCCTCTTCCTCCCTCTCTCTCCTCCTCTCCGGAAGCTTGTTGAGGTGGAGGACGTGTTCTGAATCAATTAGCTGATTGAATCTGTAGACAAATAATACAAATATTAATAAACAATGGATCAGGTTATTGACCGACGTGAATAATTAACTAGGGTGTGTGTGTGTGTGTGTGTGTGTGTGTGTGTGTGTGTGTGTGTGTGTGTGTGTGTGTGTGTGTGTGTGATCATTGGGTTTCTGGACACATTATCAAATCAAAATTTCTCTCCAATCTCCATCTCTCTCTCTGTCTCCCTCCTCCTCTCCCTCTTCATCTCTATAGCTACAGATAATGAACTATCATCGTCGCCAACATCGTCAGGGAGACATCGTCAGGGAGACATCGTCAGGTGGACATCGTCAGGTGGACATCGTCAGGGAGACTGGTGGATGGGTTAGTGTATTTACAGTGTATTTTTTATTTATTTATCTGTTATTTTACCAGGTAAGTTGACTGAGAACACATTCTCATTTACAGCAACAACCTGGGGAATAAATACAGGGGAGAGGAGGGGGATGAATGAGCCAATTGTAAACTGGGGATTATTAGGTGACCGTAATGGTTTGAGGTCCAGATGGGAATTTAGCCAGGACACCGGCTAGTGTGGAGATGATTACTTAGCCAGCGCTGCTATTGTGCAGGAGAAGATGACATTTTACGTGCTCCTAACCGAATGTGTTTTTTTATTTGTTTATTTGCGTTGTTTGTAATTTATTTTGAAACTTATTGTGTACATAATGTTGCTGCTACCGTCTCTTATGACCGAAAATAACTTCTGGACATCAGAACAGAGATTACTCACCTCGAAATGGCAGAAGCTTTTTTTTAAACTTTAACCGATGAGCCTGACGTGAATAACATACTGCTTTCCCGGGAACAGGCCCAAATACCCATCATTTGCGTGAAGAGAAGACGGAGAAAATGAGGATGGAGGTCGGGCTGCCTTTTGAGAATTCATAGGCGATCGAATAAACCCCCACTGCCTTCCGTTCTGCTAGCTAACATGCAGTACAATATCATTGGAAAATAAAATAGACGACCTACGAGGAAGATTAAACTACCAACGGGACATTCAAAACTGTAATATCTTATGCTTCACGGAGTCGTGGCTGAACGACGACATTATCAACATACAGCTGGCTGGTTATACGCTGTATCGGCAGGATAGAACAGCGGCGTCTGGTAAGACAAGGGGGTGGACTATGTATATATGTAAACAACAGCTGGTTCAAGATCATTTCTACTCAAAATTCCGCAATACATACAAAGCCCTCCCGCACCTTGACCATGAATCCATGTTGTTGCTCACAGCCTTTAGACGTAAACTAAAACAGGAAACGCCCGGGTTCAGGTCAATACAATGCTGGACTAACCAATCGGATTCCACGCTTCAAGATTGCTTCGATCACGTGAACTGATATATGTTCCCGATAGCCTCAGACAACAACATTTGATCCTCAAAAGGTTTTACAGCTGCACCATCAGGAGGTTGCATCACTGAACATGTAATCAAACCCAGACTATTTGCATTGCACCGACTCTTTTACACTGCTGCTACTCTCTGTTAATATCTATACATAGTCACTTTAACAACTCTACCTACATGTTCATATTACATCAATTACCTCGACACTGGTGCCCCCGCATATTGACTCTGTACCGGTACCCACTGTATATAGCCTCCACATTGACTCTGTACTGGTACCCCCTGTATATAGCCTCCACATTGACTCTGTACCGTAACACCCTGTATATAGCCTCCACATTGACTCTGTACCGTAACACCCTGTATATAGTCTCCACATTGACTCTGTACCGTAACATCCTGTATATAACCTCCACATTGACTCTGTACCGTAACACCCTGTATTTGACCTCCACATTGACTCTGTACCGTAACACCCTGTATATAACCTCCGCATTGACTCTGTACCGTAACACCCTGTATATAGCCTCCCCATTGACTCTGTACCGGTACCCCCTGTACATAGCCTCCATATTGACTCTGTACCGTAACACCCTGTATATAACCTCCACATTGACTCTGTGCTGTAACACCCTGTATATTGTCTCGCTATTGTTATTTTACTGCTGCTATTTTTTTTCACCTTTATTTAACCAGGTAGGCTAGTTGAGAACAAGTTCTCATTTACAACTGCAAACTGGACAAGATAAAACAAAGCAGTGCGTCAGAAACAACACAGAGTTACACATAAACAAACGTACAGTCAGTAACACAATAGAAAAATATATTTACAGTGTGTGCAAATGTAGAAGATTAGGGAGGTAAGACAATAAATAGGCCATAGAGGCAAAAATCATTAGAATTTAGAATCAACACTGGAGTGATAGATGTGCAGATGGCGATGTGCAAGTAGAGATACTGGGGAGCAAAATAACAAGAGGATAAGTAATAATACGGGGATGAGGTAGTTGGGTGTGCAATTTACAGATGGGCTGTGTACAGGTACAGTGATTGGCAAGCTGCTCTGACAGCTGATGTTAAAAGCTAGTGAGGGAGCTAAAAGACTCCAGCTTCAGTGATTTTTGCAATTTGTTCGAGTCATTGGCAGCAGAGAACTAGAAGGAAAGGCAGCCGAAGGAAGTGTTGGCTTTGGGGTTGACCGGTGAGATATACGTGCTGGAGCGCGTGCTACGGGTGGGTGTTGCTATGGTGACCACCGAGCTAGCTAGCAAAGACTTATAGATGACCTTGATCCAGTGGGTTTGGCGACGGATATGTAGTGAAGGCCAGCCAATGGGAGCATACAGGTCGCAGTGGTGGGTAGTATATGGGGCTTTGGTGACAAAACGGATGGCACTGTGATAGACCACATCCAGTTTGCTGAGTAGAGTGTTGGAGGCTATTTTGTAAATGACATCGCCAAAGTCGAGGATCGGTAGGATGGTCAGTTTTACAAGGGTATGTTTGACAGCATGATGAAGTATGCTTTGTTGCGAAATAGGAAGCCGATTCTCGATAACATTTTGGATTGGATATGCTTAATGTGAGTTTAGTAGGAGAGTTTACAGTCTAACCAGACACCTAGGTATTTATAGTTGTCCACGTATTCTAAGTCAGAGCCGTCCAGAGTAGTGATGCTGGACGGGCGGGTAGGTACAGGTAGCGATCGGTTGAAGAGCAAGCACTTAGTTTTACTTGTATTTAAATTTCAAAACAGTTGGATTACTTGTTCCTTTTATTTCTTATTCTAATTCATATGATATTTTAACTGCATTGTTGGTTTGGGGCTTGTAAATAAGCATTTCACTGTTAGGTTGTATTCGGCACGTTTAACTAATAAAATGTGATTTGATTTGATTATCCCACAGATTGTATGTAACAACACAACACATGTATCTGGAATCATCTGGAAGCTTTTCACCAGTGCTCCCTTTCACTATATACTGTATGTCCATTAATATATTAACATATCATGTCTCATACCGGGGGCAAACTACCTGCCCTCCAGGACACCTACACCACCCGATGTCACAGGAAGGCCATAAAGATCATCAAGGACAACAACCACCCGAGCCACTGCCTGTTCACCCCGCTATCATCCAGAAGGAGAGGTCAGTACAGGTGCATCAAAGCTGGGACCGAGAGACTGAAAAACAGCTATCTATCTCAAGGCCATCAGACTGTTAAACAGCTACCACTAACATTGAGTGGCTGCTGCCAACACACTGACTCAACTCCAGCCACTTTAATAATGGAAATTGATGGAAATTGATGTTAAAAATTTATCACTAGCCACGTTAAACAATGCCAGATAATATAATGTTTACATACCCTACATTACTCATCTCATATGTATATACTGTACTCCATACCATCTACTGCATCTTGCCATCTTTATGTAATACATGTATCACTAGTCACTTTATCTTTATATACTGTCACGAACCGGCTCAAAGCCCGTAACAAAAGGGAGACAACGTGGAGATAAGGAGTAACAAAATATATATTTATTAATTAACTAAAGCAACTAAGGAAAATATACAATGGTGTGTGTAATCAGTAATCAGTAGTGTAAGTGAGTGTTTTGCATGCGTGAATGTGATAATGCAGGGTGTTGAAAAGATGCTGTCGCAAACAACTCAAAAACCACCAAGAAACACAACAACATCCATAAAGGTGTCTGCATGGAGAGAGTCTCCTCCATGAATGGGGAAGTGGTGTATTTATCCTGGGAGACACCGGGCCCAGGTGTTTCCCATGTAGCTGACGACCCTCCCAACTCCGCCCACCGGCATCCTAATAAGGAAACAACAAAGGGAGAATACGGCAGACAGAGTGGGAGGGTCGTCACAATACCCTACATTACCCTACATTACTCATCTAATACTGTACTCTATACCATCTACTGCATCTTGCCATCTTTATGTAAGACATGCATCACAAGCCACTTTAAACTATGCCACTTTATGTTTACATACCCTACATTACTCATCTAATACTGTACTCTATACCATCTACTGCATCTTGCCATCTTTATGTAAGACATGCATCACAAGCCACTTTAAACTATGCCACTTTATGTTTACATACCCTACATTACTCATCTCATATGTATATACTGTACTCTATACCATCTACTGCATCTTGCCTATGCCGTTCTGTACCATCACTCATTCATATATCTTTATTCTTTATCCCTTTACACTTGTGTGTTCTAGAATTGTTAGGTTAGATTACTCGTTGGTTATTACTGCATTGTCGGAACTAGAAGCACAAACATTTCGCTACACTCGCATTAACATCTGCTAACCATGTGTATGTGACAAATAAAATTTGATTTGATTTGATACAAATTGAGAATTTATTTACTACACGCAAATATGAGCGTTTCTGCACTTCACCGGTAGAAAAGGGCCAGCAAAATGTTCTTGTTGGAAGCAAAACACAATATCTAAAACTCATAGTGGTTTCAGGACGTAGTACCGCCCCGTGGAGGTGTATCTAATTCATGTGAGAAATAGCAAAAATGTCTGTGTTTGTAGCTAGCAATTTCAGACAAAGGATTTCGAAACAGAACTGAAGTCTCATCTAATAGGGTTGCCCAGTGGCTGAACGTTGAAAAGTGATGCCATTACACTGATTTTCCCCGTCGCTTCAGAGAAGGACACCATCTGATCAGCCAACGTCAGGAATGAAGTCAAACAGACAAAAAGTCAAACTGTAACATTGCTAACATTACCTAGCAAACTACATGTATTTATCTAAACCAAAATCGAGATAACTAGCTTTCATAATAAGCTGATTAGACATTCCAAAGCATATCAATGTAATTAGTTGCTATCATTAGTTTCGTTAGGTTCAAATCAAAATCAAATCAAATGTTATTGGTCACGTACACATGGTTAGCAGATGTTGTTGGTCACATACACATGGTTAGCAGATGTTATTGGTCACATACACATGGTCAGCAGATGTTATTGGTCACATACACATGGTCAGCAGATGTTATTGGTCACATACACATGGTTAGCAGATGTTATTGGTCACATACACATGGTTAGCAGATGTTGTTGGTCACATACACATGGTTAGCAGATGTTATTGGTCACATACACATGGTCAGCAGATGTTATTGGTCACATACACATGGTCAGCAGATGTTATTGGTCAAATACACATGGTTAGCAGATGGCAGTATCTAACAGGCAGTATCTAACAGGCAGTATCTAACAGGCAGTATCTAACAGGCAGTATCTAACAGGCAGTATCTAACAGGCAGTATCTAACAGGCAATATCTAACAGGCAGTATCTAACAGGCAGTATCTAACAGGCAGTATCTAACAGGCAGTATCTAACAGGCAGTATCTAACAGGCAGTATCTAACAGGCAGTATCTAACAGGCAGTATCTAACAGGCAATATCTAACAGGCAGTATCTAACAGGCAGTATCTAACAGGCAGTATCTAACAGGCAGTATCTAACAGGCAGTATCTAACAGGCAATATCTAACAGGCAGTATCTAACAGGCAGTATCTAACAGGCAGTATCTAACAATTCCACAATACACCAGTAAAGGAACGAGACGAGAAGATATAAATATAAAATATATGGATGAGCAGTGACAGAGCGGCTCAGATGCAATATATAGTATAGAATAGATAGTATAGAATAGATAGTATAGAATAGATAGTGAAGAATAGATAGTGTAGAATAGATAGCATAGAATAGATAGTATAGAATAGATAGTATAGAATAGATAGTATAGAATAGATAGTGAAGAATAGATAGTATAGAATAGATAGTATAGAATAGATAGTGAAGAATAGATAGTATAGAATAGATAGTGAAGAATAGATAGTGAAGAATAGATAGTATAGAATAGATAGTGAAGAATAGATAGTATAGAATAGATAGTATAGAATAGATAGCATAAAATAGATAGTATAGAATAGATAGTATAGAATAGATAGTGAAGAATAGATAGTGAAGGATATAGTTTACTGTATAAACATATGAGATGAGCAATGCGAGACATTTAAACATAATTAAAGTGATCAGTGTTCCATTTATTAAAGTGGTCATTGATATCAAGTCTGTTGGAAGGCGCCTCTGTGTTGCCTTACAACCTGGAATAAAAATGGATTTTGGGGCATCTGTATCATTTGATTTACACAACATGCCTACTACTTTGAAGATGCAAAATAATTTTACAGTGAAACAAATGAGAAATAAGAAAAAAAAATGAAAACTGGAGCATGCTTAGGGTCATTGTCCTGCTGGAAGGTGAACCTCCGTTCCAGTCTCAAATCTTTGGAAGACTGAAACAGGTTTCCCTCAAGAATTTCCCTGTATTTAGCGCCATCCATCATTCCTTCAATTCTGACTGGTTTCCGAGTCCCTGGAGATTAAAAACATCCCCACAGCATGATGTTGCCACCACCATGCTTCACTGTGGGGATGGTGTTCTCGGGGTGATGAGAGGTGTTGTGTTTGCACCAGACATAACGTTTTTCTTCATGGCCAAAAAGCTAAATTTTTGTTTCATCTGACCAGAGTACCTTCTTCCATATGTTTGGGGAGTCTCCCACATGCCTTTTGGCGAACACCAAACGTGCTTGCTTATTTTGTTCTTTAAGCAATGGCTTTTTTTCTGGCCACTTCAGTAAAGCCCAGCTCTGTGGAGTGTACGGCTTAGTGGTCCTATGGACAGATACTCCAATCTCCTCAGTGGAGCTTTGCAGCTCCTTCAGGGTTATCTTTTGTCTCTTTGTTGCCTTTCTGGGTAATGCCCTCTTTGCCTGGTCTGTGAGTTTTGGTGGGTGACCCTCTCTTGGCAGGTTTGTTGTGGTGCCATTTTTTTTACATTTATAATAATGGATTTAAAGGTGCTCCGTGGGATGTTCAAAGTTTCAGATATCTTTTTAGAACTCAACCCTGATCTGAACTTCTCCACTACTTTGTCCCTGACCTGTTTGGAGAGCTCCTTGGTCTTCATGGTGCCGCTTGCTTGATGGCGCCCCTTGCTTAGTGGTGATGCAGACTCTGGGTCCTTTCAGAACAGGTATACTGAAATCATGTGACAGATCATGTGACACTTAAATAAAGTCCACCTGTGTGCAATCTAACTAATTATGTGACTTCTGAAGGTAATTGGTTGCACCAGATCTTATTTAGGGGCTTCATAGCAAAGGGGGGTCAATACGTATGCAAAGGGGGGTCAATACGTATGCAAAGGGGGGTGAATACATATGCAAAGGGGGTGTAGGTCTGATTCTGAGGGTATTGATTATGATGTTGGTGAATCTGTCAATAGGTCTGATTCTGAGGGTATTGATTATGATGTTGGTGAATCTGTCAATAGGTCTGATTCTGAGGGTATTGATTATGATGTTGGTGAATCTGTCAATAGGTCTGATTCTGAGGGTATTGATTATGATGTTGGTGAATCTATTAATAGGTCTGATTCTGAGGGTATTGATTATGATGTTGGTGAATCTATTAATAGGTCTGATTCTGAGGGTATTGATTATGATGTTGGTGAATCTGTCAATAGGTCTGATTCTGAGGGTATTGATTATGATGTTGGTGAATCTATTAATAGGTCTGATTCTGAGGGTATTGATTATGATGTTGGTGAATCTATTAATAGGTCTGATTCTGAGGGTATTGATTATGATGTTGGTGAATCTATTAATAGGTCTGATTCTGAGGGTATTGATTATGATGTTGGTGAATCTGTCAATAGGTCTGATTCTGAGGGTATTGATTATGATGTTGGTGAATCTGTCAATAGGTCTGATTCTGAGGGTATTGATTATGATGTTGGTGAATCTATTAATAGGTCTGATTCTGAGGGTATTGATTATGATGTTGGTGAATCTATTAATAGGTCTGATTCTGAGGGTATTGATTATGATGTTGGTGAATCTATTAATAGGTCTGATTCTGAGGGTATTGATTATGATGTTGGTGAATCTGTCAATAGGTCTGATTCTGAGGGTATTGATTATGATGTTGGTGAATCTATATTTCAAGTAAGATATCAAATGGAACAGTTAGAGATGATGCCGTGTGTGTGTGTGTATGTGTGTGTTTGTGTGACGTGTTTGAAAGCTGATTGAAATTTGAAGGCTGATGTTTAATTAAAAACTCAGCTATGTTCCTTCATCGAGGGAGGGAGGGAGGGAGGTAAGGAAGGAAGGAAGGAAGGGGAGAGAGGGAGGGAGGGGGAAGGAAGGAAGGAAGGAAGGAAGGAAGGAAGGAAGGAAGGAAGGAAGGAAGGAAGGAAGGAAGGAAGGAAGGAAGGAAGGAAGGAAGGAAGGAAGGAAGGAAGGAAGGAAGGGGAGAGAGGGAGGGAGGGGGAGAGAAGGAGGGAAGGAAGGAGAAACGTATTTTCGACCACATTTTCCAATACAGTCAGGCATCTGTACTCAGATAGGCATCTGTATTCAGACAGGGATCTGTATTCAGATAGGCATCTGTATTCAGACAGGGATCTGTATTCAGACAGGGATCTGTATTCAGACAGGAATCTGTATTCAGACAGGGATCTGTATTCAGACAGGAATCTGTATTCAGACAGGGATCTGTATTCAGATAGGGATCTGTATTCAGATAGGAATCTATATTCAGACAGTGATCTGTATTCAGATAGTATCTGTATTCAGACAGGGATCTATATTCAGACAGGGATCTGTATTCAGATAGTGATCTGTATTCAGACCGGGATCTATATTCAGACAGGGATCTGTATTCAGACAGGTATCTATATTCAGACAGGGATCTGTATTGGAGGGGTCTATTCAATCTGTATCTCTGAAGCTCGTTAGAAAATGTTAAAAGTAATTACAGATTTGAGCCAACATCTTCAGCGTTTAAAGTGAATGCAGTTTCCGCTAACACAGGAATGATTATTACCTTTACATTTCAATCGAGCTATAATGCTGAACTTTCACGATACGGACACTCAGTCCATCACCTCTCTCTGAGCTAGTTTACACTCAGTCCATCACCTCTCTCTGAGCTAGGTAACACTCAGTCCATCACCTCTCTCTGAGCTAGTTTACACTCAGTCCATCACCTCTCTCTGAGCTAGGTAACACTCAGTCCATCACCTCTCTCTGAGCTAGGTAACACTCAGTCCATCACCTCTCTCTGAGCTAGTTAACACTCAGTCCATCACCTCTCTCTGAGCTAGTCTCTGAGCTAGTTAACACTTAGTCCATCACCTCTCTCTGAGCTAGTTTACACTCAGTCCATCACCTCTCTCTGAGCTAGTTAACACTTAGTCCATCACCTCTCTCTGAGCTAGTTTACACTCAGTCCATCACCTCTCTCTGAGCTAGTTTACACTCAGTCCATCACCTCTCTCTGAGCTAGTTAACACTTAGTCCATCACCTCTCTCTGAGCTAGTTTACACTCAGTCCATCACCTCTCTCTGAGCTAGTTTACACTCAGTCCATCACCTCTCTCTGAGCTAGTTTACACTCAGTCCATCACCTCTCTCTGAGCTAGTTAACACTCAGTCCATCACCTCTCTCTGAGCTAGTTTACACTCAGTCCATCACCTCTCTCTGAGCTAGTTTACACTCAGTCCATCACCTCTCTCTTTGTGTGTGTGTATGTGCGCGTGTGTGTAGCTCGTCTGTGTGTGCGTGTCTGTGTGTGCGTGTCTGTCCCTCGTCCCTCCTGTGGTATTCAGGGCAGCTCTATTTTGGTGCATCGCATTCCTCATCAATATTAATATTACACTATCCTCTCCTCTCCTCTCTTCTCTTCTCTTGTCCTCCTCTCCTCTCCTCTCCTCTCCTCTCCTCTCCTCTCCTCTCCTGTCCTGTCCTGTCCTCTTGCCCTCCCTCTGTCCATTTCCCTGGTCTGACTGCCTTGATGACAGCTTTGCACACTCTTGGCATTCTCTCAACCAGCTTTATGAGATAGTCATCTGCAATGCTTTTCCAATAGTATTGACGGAGTTCCCACATATACGGAGCACTTGTTGGCTGCTTTTCCTTCACTCTCTGGTCCAACTTATCCCAAACCATCCCTATTGGGTTGAGGTCAGGTGATTGTGGAGGCCAGGTCATCTCATGCAGCACTCCATCACTCTCCTTCTTGGTCAAAAAGCCCTTACACAGCCTGGAGGTATGTTTTGGCATAGTCCCACTAACCTCAGACCAGATGGGATGGTGTATTGCTGCAGAATGCTCTGGTAGCCATGCTGGTTAAGTGTGCCTTGAATTCAAAAGAAAATCACAGACAGTGTCACCAGCAAAGCACCCCCACACCATCACACCACCTCCTCCATGCTTCACGGTGGGAACCACACAAACACCTACTCTGCATCTCACAAAGACACGGTGGTTGGAACCAAAAATCTCAAAATTAGACTCATTAAACCAAAGGACAGAGGACAGACACCGGCCTAATATCCATTGCTCGTGTTTCTTGGCCCAAGCAAGTTTTTTCTTCTTATTGGTGTCCTTTATTAGTGGTTTCTTTGCAGCAATTAGACAATGAAGGCCTGATTCACACAGTCTCCCCTGAACAGTTGATGTTGAGATGTGTCTGTTACTTGAACTCTGTGAAGCATTTATTTGGGCTGCAATCTGAGGTGCAGTTAACTGCCGATTTCTGAGGCTGGTAACTCTAATGAACTTATCCTCTGCAGCAGAGGTAACTCTGGGTCTTCCTTTCCTGTGGCGGTCCTTATGAGAGCCAGTTTCATCATAGCTTTGATGGTTTTTCACGGCTGCACTTGAAGAAACTTTAAAAGTTCTTGAAATTTTCCAGATTGACTGACCTTCATGTCTTTTAGCAATGATGGACTGTCGTTTCTCTTTGCTTATTTGAGCTGTTTGTCACGCCCTGACCTTAGAGAGACATTTTATTTATCTATTTGGTTAGGTCACGGTGTGATGTGGGGTGGGCATTCTATGTTTTGTATTTCTGTGTGTTTGGCCGAGTGTGGTTCCCAATCAGAGGCAGTTGTCTATCGTTGTCTCTGTTTGGGAATCATACTTAGGCAGCCTAGTCAGTGTCACGTTAGTTTAGGCAGCCTGTTTTGCCACCTTAGTTGTGGGTAATTGTCTGTGTTAGTGGCCTGTATAGCCCTAGTCAGCTTCACGTTAGTAATTGGTGTTTCTTGTTGGTGACTTTGTTAATAAAGGAAAATGTTCACCATGCTGCACCTTGGTCCGGTCTTTTCCACCCTGACGATGAGCGTGACACTGTTCTTGCCATAATATAGACTTGGTCTTTAAAAACGTCTCAGGGCTGAGATCCCGCTAACGGGATGATATGACAACAGCCAGTGAAAGTGCAGGGCGCCAAATTCAAAACAACAGAAATCCCATAATTAAAATTCCTCAAACATAGATGTATTTCACACATTTTAAAGATACACTTCTTGTTAATCCCAGCACAGTGTCCGATTTCAAATAGGCTTTACGACAAAAGCACCACAAACGATTATGTTAGGTCAGAGCCAAGTCACAGAAAAACACAGCCATTTTTCCCAGCCAAAGATCGAGTCACAAAAGCAGAAATAGAGATAAAATGAATCACTAACCTTTGATAATCTTCATCAGACGACCCTCATAGGACATCATGTTACACAATACATTTATGTTTTGTTCAATAATATGCATATTTATATCCATAAATCTCGGTTTACATTGGCGCCATGTTCAGAAATGCCTCCAAAATATCAGGAGTAATTACAGAGAGCCACGTCATATAACATAAATACTCATCATAAACTTTGATGAAAGATACATGTTTTACATATCATTAAAGATATACTGGTTCTTAATGCAACCGTTGTGTTAGATTTCTTTTTAACTTTACGGAAAAAGCATACCATGCAATAATCTGAGACAGTGCTCAGAAATACACAACATTTCTCCGCCATGTTGGAGTCAACAGAAATACAAAATTACATCATAAATATTCCCTTACCTTTGATGATCTTTCATCAGAATGCAGTGCCAGGAATCCTAGTTCCGCAATAAATCGTTGTTTTGTTCGATAATGTCCATTACTAGTGTCCAATTAGCTACTTTTGCTAGCATATTTAGTTCACATGTCCAAACACTGGTGCTGGTCCAGGCGAACTCGGACGAAAACTTCAAAAAGTTATATTCCAGGTCAAATAAACTGGTCAAACTAACTAGAGAATCCATCTTCAGGATGTTGTTATCATATACTGTATATCCAATAACGTTCCAACCGGAATATTTGTTTTTGTCTACAGAGTAATGGAACGGCGATATCATGAGAAATGCGCCTGACCAGGAACTGGCATTCTGCCAGACCACTGACTCACATCACACTAGAGGCTTCATTCCACGTTCTACTGACTGTTGACATCTAGTGGAAGGCATAGGAAGTGCGAAAAGATCCATATCTTACTGGGATGTGAATAGGCGATGAATTGAAAATCAACAAGTCCCAGAATTTCCACTTCCTGTTTGGAAGTTTGACTGCCATATGAGTACTGTTATGCTCACAGACCGTTTTAGAAACCTCCAAGAGTAATAATAATATGTATATATTAGCATCTGGGACAGAGTAGGAGGCAGTTCACTATGGGCACGCAATTCATCCAAAGTGAAAATGCTGCCCCCTATCCCTAAAAAGTTAACCTTGACTAAATATTGTAATGAATAATGTGGAAATTGAGCAAGATGTGGAGACTCAACTGCTTGGAGTAACCTTGAATTGTAATCTGTCATGGTCAAATTGATGGGGAGAAGTCTGTCCATAATAAAGCATTGCTCTGCATTCTTAAAACCTCTTATGGATAGGGGAGACGCTAGCGTCTCAACTGGCCAATTGCTGGGGGAAATGCAGAGCGCCAGATTCAAATAAAATGCTATAAAATTCAAACTTTCATTAAATCACACATGTAAGATATTTAATTAAAGCTACACTCGTTGTGAATCAAGCCAACGTGTCAGATTTTTAAAATGCTTTTCGGCGGAAGCATAAGAAGCTATTATCTGATAGCATGCACCCATCTAAACCAGTTGTAAACAAAAGAGCTAGCATAGTCGGCACTGCACAAAACACTGAAATAAAATATAAAACATGCATTACCTTTGACGAGCTTCTTTTGTTGTCACTCCAATATGTCCCATAAACATCACAATTGGTCATTTTGTTCGATTAATTCTGTCCATATATATCAAAAATGTCCATTTGTGAAGCGCGTTTGATCCAGAAAAAACAGCTTACAAAAACGCAACGTCACTACAAAATATTTCAAAAAGTTCCTTATAAACTTTGCCAAAATATTTCAAACTACTTTTGTAATACAACTTTAGGTATTTTTAAACGTTAATAATCGATCAAATTGTAGACGGGGCAATCTGTATTCAATACAGGAACGAAAAGAAATCAGCTCTGCTTTTCACATCTTGTGCAACTCACAAAAGTGTATCCAGTTCCGAGGTGGCCTACTTCTTCATAGCACAAAGGAATAACCTCAACCATATTCCAAAGACTGGCGACATCCAGTGGAAGCGGTAGGAACTGAAAATAACTATTAAATATCCAACGGCAAAGACAATATAGGGAACAGAGAGGGGGAAAAAATTCTGAACAGTTAGTCTGGGTTTTGCCTGCTACATAAGTTATGTTATACTCACAGACATGATTCAAACAGTTTTAGAAACTTCAGAGTGTTTTCTATCCAAATATATGAATAATATGCATATCTTATATTCTTGGCATGAGTAGCAGGAAGTTGAAATTGGGCACGCTATTTATCCAAAAGTGAAAATTCTGCCCCCTAGCTTTCAACACTATCAACAAGGCAGGTCCTACAGGCCCTAGTTTTGTCGCACCTGGACTACTGTTCAGTCGTGTGGTCAGATGCCACAAAGAAGGACTTAGGGAAATTGCAATTGGCTCAGAACAGGGCAGCATGGCTGGCCCTTAGATGTACACAGAGAGCTAACATTAATAATATGCATGTCAATCTCTCTTGGCTCAAAGTGGAGGAGAGATTGACTTGACTTCATCATCATTTAAGTTTCTTCCTAGGTTTTGGCCTTTCTATGGAGTTTTTCCTAGACACAGTGCTTCTTCACCTGCATTGCTTGCTGTTTAGGCTGGGTTTCTGTACAGCACTTTGTGACATCAGCTGATGTAAGAAGGGCTTTATAAATCTATTTGATTTGATTTGATCACTACTTGTATTTGTGATACATGTTGAATGAACCGAGCTGTCTGTTTGAACTACTGGCACACAGCTCAGACGCCCATCCATATCCCACAAGACATTCCAACCAAAGGTCTCTTCACAGTCCCCAAGTCCAGAACAGACTATGGGAGGCACACAGTGCTACATAGAGCCATGACTACATGGAACTCTATTCCACATCAGGTAACTCATGCAAGCAGTAAAATTAGATTAAAGAAAACAGATACAAATACACCTTATGGAACAGGTTGTGAACGTATTGTATTGTTTTTAGAATTGTGTAACTGCCTTAATTTTGCTGGACCCCAGGAATAGTAGCTGCTGCCTTGGCACGAAAAAATACATGAACCTTCCCGCTAGCCATGATTGGCTGAGATAATGGATTGGTTTGGACATGCCGAGAGATGAGTTGGGATTGGTCTGCCATGTAGCTTCGGTCTATAACATGAGCTGCTCAGGATGATCATTATAGCGCAGCTTTATTTGAAAGACGTCATGACGAAATTAAAAAGTGTTGCTTCTGCTCTCAACCATGAATTTATCAGGCGCTATCGACAGAGGTCAGTGGGAAAAGGTTGTGATGGAATACTTCCTGGAGGACGATCGTACCATGCTGACTCTCTCTGACTCTGAAAAAATCAATCAGATGATGAGGAAATCCCTGATTTAAGGCAAAAAAAAATAATAATAATTGAACCAGACATTGTAGTCTTTTGATGACAGCAATGGGGAAGAAACAGCAATCAACATTGTTGTTGTCATAGAAGAAGTTGACAGAGTTTTGAAAATCAGTGGAAACGCCCGGGAGAGGCAGAGAGATGATTGCCAAATGTGGAAGGAGTCGAAAAGAGAACATAGAAGGCTGTTGTATAAAACACCTGTCTCTGGATCTCATCTTCAAACAAAGGGCAACCATGGCATCCGTGAAAGACAGGGAGAAGAGTTCATCCATGTGGTAAGAGTCTAGCTACATTTTCAGATATTGTACTTTTCTAATTTTATCAGAAAGTGGTTTTCATTGCTCATTATAAGTGTACGGTTAGCGAGCTAGTGAACATTAGCTGGCTGACTCGCTAACATTACGTGTATGATCTGTGTAGTAATATTATTTCTATCTCAGAAATCCATTTGCATTGCTAGTTATAGTCTAATGTTCGCTAGCTAGCGAACATTGAACCTAGTTGGTTAGCTTGAGCTACCTGCAGATTCATGCATGGTGAATGGTACTATGAGTTAGGATTATGGTTCATTGTTTAGCTAGCTAGCTACACGTCTAAACAGATTCATGCATGGTGAATGGTACTACGAGTTGGGATTATGGTTCATTATTTAGCTAGCTAGCTACATGTCTAAACAGATTCATGCATGGTGAATGGTACTATGAGTTGGGATTATGGTTAATTATTTAGCTAGCTAGCTACATGTCTAAACAGATTCATGCATGGTGAATGGTACTATGAGTTAGGATTATGGTTCATTATTTAGCTAGCTAGTAAATTGGGATTATGGTTCATTATTTAGCTAGCTAGTAAATTGCGATTATGGTTCATTATTTAGTTAGCTAGTAAATTGGGATTATGGTTCATTATTTAGCTAGCTAGCTACATGTCTAAACAAAAAGACTCCACTATACCAGTAACCATTTCACTGTACTGTTTACACCTTCTGTATCCTGTGACAAATACACTTGGACTATATTTGAAATAGTGTGTGTTTACCAGAGAATGTAATGTGAAGAACAACATGACCAGCACCAAAGTCAGATTAGGGTATAGGCCAAGGACTAGATAAAGTGTATTTTTACTACCACTTTTTGCTACTATTTTCACCACTTTTAGTCTTGAAATCTTCAGTAGTTTACTACACTACCTCACTCACTCTGTTTAGCACATGGCCTCACATGTGAATCCTTAAAGAGATGGGTGGGGCTAATGCTTAAGAGGGCGAACAATGCTGAATGGGTGTAGACAAAGAAGAGCTCTCCAGTAGGTGACAAAAAACATTCAAGGGCCATTTTGTCAAAGGTGGGGTTACAAGTTTATCAACTTTGAAAGCAGAATTGGTTTCCCATTGTTCCTCAACTGTACTGTATGATCTACCACCGTCTAACCTGCTCAGTCTAGTTCTATATATAAACCCAATACTGTCTAATCTACTCTAGTTCAATACATAAACCCAATACTGTCTAATCTACTCTGTCTAGTTCTATACATAAACCCAATACTGTCAAATCTACTCTGTCTAGTTCTATACATAAACCCAATACTGTCTAATCTACTCTAGTTCTATACATAAACCCAATACTGTCTAATCTACTCTAGTTCTATACATAAACCCAATACTGTCTAATCTACTCTAGTTCTATACACAAACCCAATACTGTCTAATCTACTCTAGTTCTATACATAAACCCAATACTGTCTAATCTACTCTGTCTAGTTCTATATATAAACCCAATACTGTCTAATCTACTCTGTCTAGTTCTATACATAAACCCAATACTGTCTAATCTACTCTAGTTCTATACATAAACCCAATACTGTCTAATCTACTCTAGTTCTATACATACACCCAATACTGTCTAATCTACTCTGTCTAGTTCTATACATAAACCCAATACTGTCTAATCTACTCTAGTTCTATAAAAAAAAAACAATACTGTCTAATCTACTCTAGTTCTATACATACACCCAATACTGTCTAATCTACTCTGTCTAGTTCTATACATAAACCCAATACTGTCTAATCTACTCTAGTTCTATACATACACCCAATACTGTCTAATCTACTCTGTCTAGTTCTATACATAAACCCAATACTGTCTAATCTACTCTGTCTAGTTCTATACATAAACCCAATACTGTCTAATCTACTCTAGTTCTATACATAAACCCAATACTGTCTAATCTACTCTAGTTCTATACATAAACCCAATACTGTCTAATCTACTCTAGTTCTATACATAAACCCAATACTGTCTAATCTACTCTGTCTAGTTCTATACATAAACCCAATACTGTCTAATCTACTTTAGTTCTATACATAAACCCAATACTGTCTAATCTACTCTAGTTCTATACATACACCCAATACTGTCTAATCTATTCTAGTTCTATACATAAACCCAATACTGTCTAATCTACTCTGTCTAGTTCTATACATAAACCCAATACTGTCTAATCTACTCTGTCTAGTTCTATACATAAACCCAATACTGTCTAATCTACTCTAGTTCTATACATAAACCCAATACTGTCTAATCTACTCTAGTTCTATACATAAACCCAATACTGTCTAATCTACTCTAGTTCTATACATAAACCCAATACTGTCTAATCTACTCTGTCTAGTTCTATACATAAACCCAATACTGTCTAATCTACTCTAGTTCTATACATAAACCCAATACTGTCTAATCTACTCTGTCTAGTTCTATACATAAACCCAATACTGTCTAATCTACTCTGTCTAGTTCTATACATAAACCCAAGACTGTCTAATCTACTCTAGTTCTATACATAAACCCAATACTGTCTTATCTACGCTGTCTAGTTCTATACATAAACCCAATACTGTCTAATCTACTCTGTCTAGTTCTATACATAAACCCAATACTGTCTAATCTACTCTGTCTAGTTCTATACATAAATCCAACACTGTCTAATCTACTCTGTCTAGTTCTATACATAAACCCAATACTGTCTAATCTACGCTGTCTAGTTCTATACATAAACCCAATACTGTCTAATCTACTCTAGTTCTATACATAAACCCAATACTGTCTAATCTACTCTAGTTCTATACATAAACCCAATACTGTCTAATCTACTCTAGTTCTATACATAAACCCAATACTGTCTAATCTACTCTAGTTCTATACATAAACCCAATACTGTCTAATCTACTCTGTCTAGTTCTATACATAAACCCAATACTGTCTAATCTACTCTAGTTCTATACATAAACCCAATACTGTCTAATCTACTCTAGTTATATACATACACCCAATACTGTCTAATCTACTCTGTCTAGTTCTATACATAAACGCAATACTGTCTAATCTACTCTAGTTCTATATATAAACCCAATACTGTCTAATCTACTCTGTCTAGTTCTATATATAAACCCAATACTGTCTAATCTACTCTGTCTAGTTCTATACATAAACCCAATACTGTCTAATCTACTCTAGTTCTATACATAAACCCAATACTGTCTAATCTACGCTGTCTAGTTCTATACATAAACCCAATACTGTCTAATCTACTCTGTCTAGTTCTATACATAAACCCAATACTGTCTAATCTACTCTAGTTCTATACATAAACCCAATACTGTCTAATCTACTCTAGTTCTATACATAAACCCAATACTGTCTAATCTACTCTAGTTCTATACATAAACCCAATACTGTCTAATCTACTCTGTCTAGTTCTATACATAAACCCAATACTGTCTAATCTACTTTAGTTCTATACATAAACCCAATACTGTCTAATCTACTCTAGTTCTATACATACACCCAATACTGTCTAATCTACTCTAGTTCTATACATAAACCCAATACTGTCTAATCTACTCTGTCTAGTTCTATACATAAACCCAATACTGTCTAATCTACTCTGTCTAGTTCTATACATAAACCCAATACTGTCTAATCTACTCTAGTTCTATACATAAACCCAATACTGTCTAATCTACTCTAGTTCTATACATAAACCCAATACTGTCTAATCTACTCTAGTTCTATAGATAAACCCAATACTGTCTAATCTACTCTGTCTAGTTCTATACATAAACCCAATACTGTCTAATCTACTCTGTCTAGTTCTATACATAAACCCAATACTGTCTAATCTACTCTAGTTCTATACATAAACCCAATACTGTCTAATCTACTCTGTCTAGTTCTATACATAAACCCAAGACTGTCTAATCTACTCTGTCTAGTTCTATACATAAACCCAATACTGTCTAATCTACTCTAGTTCTATACATAAACCCAATACTGTCTAATCTACGCTGTCTAGTTCTATACATAAACCCAATACTGTCTAATCTACTCTAGTTCTATACATAAACCCAATACTGTCTAATCTACTCTAGTTCTATACATGAACCCAATACTGTCTAATCTACTCTAGTTCTATACATAAACCCAATACTGTCTAATCTACGCTGTCTAGTTCTATACATAAACCCAATACTGTCTAATCTACTCTGTCTAGTTCTATACATAAACCCAATACTGTCTAATCTACTCTAGTTCTATACATAAACCCAATACTGTCTAATCTACGCTGTCTAGTTCTATACATAAACCCAATACTGTCTAATCTACTCTGTCTAGTTCTATACATAAACCCAATACTGTCTAATCTACTCTGTCTAGTTCTATACATAAACCCAATACTGTCTAATCTACTCTAGTTCTATACATAAACCCAATACTGTCTAATCTACTCTGTCTAGTTCTATACATAAACCCAATACTGTCTAATCTACTCTGTCTAGTTCTATACATAAACCCAATACTGTCTAATCTACTCTGTCTAGTTCTATACATAAACCCAATACTGTCTAATCTACTCTGTCTAGTTCTATACATAAACCCAATACTGTCTAATCTACTCTGTCTAGTTCTATACATAAACCCAATACTGTCTAATCTACTCTAGTTCTATACATAAACCCAATACTGTCTAATCTACTCTGTCTAGTTCTATACATAAACCCAATACTGTCTAATCTACTCTAGTTCTATACATAAACCCAATACTGTCTAATCTACTCTAGTTCTATACATAAACCCAATACTGTCTAATCTACTCTAGTTCTATACATAAACCCAATACTGTCTAATCTACTCTGTCTAGTTCTATACATAAACCCAATACTGTCTAATCTACTCTGTCTAGTTCTATACATAAACCCAATACTGTCTAATCTACTCTAGTTCTATATATAAACCCAATACTGTCTAATCTACTCTAGTTCTATAAATAAACCCAATACTGTCTAATCTACTCTGTCTAGTTCTATATATAAACCCAATACTGTCTAATCTACTCTAGTTCTATATATAAACCCAATACTGTCTAATCTACTCTAGTTCTATACATAAACCCAATACTGTCTAATCTACTCTGTCTAGTTCTATACATAAACCCAATACTGTCTAATCTACTCTAGTTCTATATATAAACCCAATACTGTCTAATCTACTCTAGTTCTATACATAAACCCAATACTGTCTAATCTACTCTGTCTAGTTCTATATATAAACCCAATACTGTCTAATCTACTCTGTCTAGTTCTATACATAAACCCAATACTGTCTAATCTACTCTAGTTCTATATATAAACCCAATACTGTCTAATCTACTCTAGTTCTATACATAAACCCAATACTGTCTAATCTACTCTAGTTCTATACATAAACCCAATACTGTCTAATCTACTCTTTCTAGTTCTATACATAAACCCAATACTGTCTAATCTACTCTAGTTCTATACATAAACCCAATACTGTCTAATCTACGCTGTCTAGTTCTATACATAAACCCAATACTGTCTAATCTACTCTGTCTAGTTCTATACATAAACCCAATACTGTCTAATCTACTCTAGTTCTATACATAAACCCAATACTGTCTAATCTACTCTGTCTAGTTCTATACATAAACCCAATACTGTCTAATCTACTCTGTCTAGTTCTATACATAAACCCAATACTGTCTAATCTACGCTGTCTAGTTCTATACATAAACCCAATACTGTCTAATCTACTCTAGTTCTATACATAAACCCAATACTGTCTAATCTACTCTGTCTAGTTCTATACATAAACCCAATACTGTCTAATCTACTCTGTCTAGTTCTATACATAAACCCAATACTGTCTAATCTACTCTGTCTAGTTCTATACATAAACCCAAGACTGTCTAATCTACTCTAGTTCTATACATAAACCCAATACTGTCTAATCTACTCTAGTTCTATACATAAACCCAATACTGTCTTATCTACTCTGTCTAGTTCTATACATAAACCCAATACTGTCTAATCTACTTTAGTTCTATACATAAACCCAATACTGTCTAATCTACTCTGTCTAGTTCTATACAGAAACCCAATACTGTCTAATCTACTCTGTCTAGTTCTATACATAAACCCAATACTGTCTAATCTACTCTGTCTAGTTCTATACATAAACCCAATACTGTCTAATCTACTCTGTCTAGTTCTATACATAAACCCAATACTGTCTAATCTACTCTGTCTAGTTCTATACATAAACCCAATACTGTCTAATCTACTCTAGTTCTATACATAAACCCAATACTGTCTAATCTACTCTGTATAGTTCTATACATAAACCCAATACTGTCTAATCTACGCTGTCTAGTTCTATACATAAACCCAATACTGTCTTATCTACGCTGTCTAGTTCTATACATAAACCCAATACTGTCTAATCTACTCTGTCTAGTTCTATACATAAACCCAATACTGTCTAATCTACGCTGTCTAGTTCTATACATAAACCCAATACTGTCTAATCTACTCTGTCTAGTTCTATACATAAACCCAATACTGTCTAATCTACTCTGTCTAGTTCTATACATAAACCCAATACTGTCTAATCTACTCTGTCTAGTTCTATACATAAACCCAATACTGTCTAATCTACGCTGTCTAGTTCTATACATAAACCCAATACTGTCTAATCTACGCTGTCTAGTTCTATACATAAACCCAATACTGTCTAATCTACTCTGTCTAGTTCTATACATAGACCCAATACTGTCTAATCTACTCTAGTTCTATACATAAACCCAACACTGTCTAATCTACTCTAGTTCTATATATAAACCCAATACTGTCTAATCTACTCTGTCTAGTTCTATACATAAACCCAATACTGTCTAATCTACGCTGTCTAGTTCTATACATAAACCCAATACTGTCTAATCTACTCTGTCTAGTTCTATACATAAACCCAATACTGTCTAATCTACTCTGTCTAGTTCTATACATAAACCCAATACTGTCTAATCTACTCTAGTTCTATGCATAAACCCAATACTGTCTAATCTACTCTGTCTAGTTCTATACATAAACCCAATACTGTCTAATCTACTCTGTCTAGTTCTATACATAAACCCAATACTGTCTAATCTACTCTAGTTCTATACATAAACCCAATACTGTCTAATCTACTCTAGTTCTATGCATAAACCCAATACTGTCTAATCTACTCTGTCTAGTTCTATACATAAACCCAATACTGTCTAATCTACTCTGTCTAGTTCTATACATAAACCCAACACTGTCTAATCTACTCTAGTTCTATACATAAACCCAATACTGTCTAATCTACTCTGTCTAGTTCTATACATAAACCCAATACTGTCTAATCTACGCTGTCTAGTTCTATACATAAACCCAATACTGTCTAATCTACTCTGTCTAGTTCTATACATAAACCCAATACTGTCTAATCTACTCTGTCTAGTTCTATACATAAACCCAATACTGTCTAATCTACTCTAGTTCTATACATAAACCCAATACTGTCTAATCTACTCTGTCTAGTTCTATACATAAACCCAATACTGTCTAATCTACTCTGTCTAGTTCTATACATAAACCCAATACTGTCTAATCTACTCTAGTTCTATATATAAACCCAATACTGTCTAATCTACTCTGTCTAGTTCTATATATAAACCCAATACTGTCTAATCTACTCTAGTTCTATACATAAACCCAATACTGTCTAATCTACTCTAGTTCTATACATAAACCCAATACTGTCTAATCTACTCTGTCTAGTTCTATACATAAACCCAATACTGTCTAATCTACTCTGTCTAGTTCTATACATAAACCCAATACTGTCTAATCTACTCTAGTTCTATACATAAACCCAATACTGTCTAATCTACTCTAGTTCTATACATAAACCCAATACTGTCTAATCTACTCTAGTTCTATACATAAACCCAATACTGTCTAATCTACTCTGTCTAGTTCTATACATAAACCCAATACTGTCTAATCTACTCTAGTTCTATACATAAACCCAATACTGTCTAATCTACTCTGTCTAGTTCTATACATAAACCCAATACTGTCTAATCTACTCTGTCTAGTTCTATACATAAACCCAAGACTGTCTAATCTACTCTAGTTCTATACATAAACCCAATACTGTCTTATCTACGCTGTCTAGTTCTATACATAAACCCAATACTGTCTAATCTACTCTGTCTAGTTCTATACATAAACCCAATACTGTCTAATCTACTCTGTCTAGTTCTATACATAAATCCAACACTGTCTAATCTACTCTGTCTAGTTCTATACATAAACCCAATACTGTCTAATCTACGCTGTCTAGTTCTATACATAAACCCAATACTGTCTAATCTACTCTAGTTCTATACATAAACCCAATACTGTCTAATCTACTCTAGTTCTATACATAAACCCAATACTGTCTAATCTACTCTAGTTCTATACATAAACCCAATACTGTCTAATCTACTCTAGTTCTATACATAAACCCAATACTGTCTAATCTACTCTGTCTAGTTCTATACATAAACCCAATACTGTCTAATCTACTCTGTCTAGTTCTATACATAAACCCAATACTGTCTAATCTACTCTAGTTCTATACATAAACCCAATACTGTCTAATCTACTCTAGTTCTATACATAAACCCAATACTGTCTAATCTACTCTGTCTAGTTCTATACAGTTCATTCAGAAAGTATTCAGATGCCTTTTGTTTTACACATTTTGTACAGCCTGATTCTAAAATGGATTAAATAAATGTTTTTCATGTTCAATCTACACACAATACCCCATAATGACATCACAATACCCCATAATGACATCACAATACCCCATAATGACATCACAACACCCCATAATGACAATGTGAAGGTGTTTAGACATTTTGGCACATTTTTAAAAACAAAAACAGAAATACCTTATTTATAGTATTCAGACCCTTTGCTATGAGACTTGAAATTGAGCTCAGGTGCATCCTGTTTCCATTGATCATCCTTGAGATGTTTCTACAACTTGACTGGAGTCCACCTGTGGTAAATTAAATATATTGGACATGATTTGGAAAGGCACACACCTGTCTGTATGTGACTGACCGCCTTGATTCGGTCTTATGTAGCAAATTTGAAATGTAAAAGTAGAGACATGGAGCTACAAAATGGTTTCACTACAGTTGAGGAACAATGGGATACACTCCCCTCAGAGAGAGAGACACAGCTTAATAAGAGCTCACATTTTTCAACATGTTTTTTTACAAAAGGATAGATTTGGAGTTAGATAAACTTGGATTTTTCGGCAGGTACATATGCAGGATGCTACACTCCACAGTCTTCACTCCAGATCAAAACTCCAAACGTACAACCTAATTTTGACCAAAATTAACCGGAGAGATTACTGCTTCCAAGGATTTATTTTTCCAAGCTATACGAAGGGTGCTCTAGCCAAAAAAACGCAGAGACCTGAGGACACCATTACAACCTGGAACTGAGCCAGATACAAATTCAATTAGCACTAAGGTGTGAAATAAAAGGCCTTTGGGCCCAACAAGTGTCAGGAGTCTTTGAAGCGTCCTCTGTAGCCCCCTCCTGCTGTTCAGAGACTATCCACTGCCATTTTCTACATGTCTGCCTCCAGAAATATAAGCTTCTCCCAAGTGGGTGTGACACCTACTCCCACTGCCTGCTGGACTGCTGCTTGGATTCCACCTGGCAATCTGTTCACCGTCTGCCCTGGTCTGTCTCCCCCTGTCTGGTACAGGTACCTCCACTACACTCCCCCCTCTCTGTTCACCGTCTGCCCTGGTCTGTCTCCCCCTGTCTGGTACAGGTACCAGTCTGCCCTGGTCTGTCTCCCCCTGTCTGGTACAGGTACCAGTCTGCCCTGGTCTGTCTCCCCCTGTCTGGTACAGGTACCAGTCTGCCCTGGTCTGTCTCCCCCTGTCTGGTACAGGTACCAGTCTGCCCTGGTCTGTCTCCCCCTGTCTGGTACAAGTACCACACTTTTTCTTGTGCATTTCGCTATTTGCCTCATGACTCCTGCATACTTTGTTGACTATGAACTTTCTTGTTTACCCGACCGTGGGACAGACTGTTTGTTCCCACCCTCGGGACTCTGACTCTCTATTGGTTACACAGACTCTAGGCCTCCCATCCCGTTCTAACCACCTCTCCACGGCTTTGTATTCATGTTACCCGATTACATTTCTGTACAATACGATCTTGCTGCCATCTGATGCAAATTCAAATGTCATAAATCAACACTGCAGAGCTCTCCCTGTCCTCTGCCGTACCTTGATTGTATTACTGTTGTTGATATCTGGATATGTGCATGTACACCCTGGCCTATCTACTGTTGCTAGCCCCAATTCTGACTTGTGCTCTGATATCTGCTTCACTGATTTCTGATCTCGTAAAAGCCTGGGTTTTCTGCACGTTAACACCTAATTGAAAGTGTGGGTTCAGAGCTCCAATCCAGATGTGTTGGTCATTACTGAGATGTGGTTAAGAAACAGTGTTTTGAATACTGATGTTAACCTTTCTGGTTATAACCTTTTTCAGCAAGACAGATCCTCCAAAGGTGGCCCCTTGTGTCTTGCTCAGTGACCTAAACTGGGACATGCTTAAACCACCTGACCAAGTCCCAGTCTGGTGTTTTCTGCAATGACCTGTTTTACAGCCTGTGTTCATAATGGCTGCTCAGTGAAACGACCAGTCCTGATTTGTCAGACGCTTGTTAAAAAAACTTTAATGAGCAAGCCTTCCTTCGTTAACTGGCCTCTGTAAAATGGTATAGAATCAGCTTTCAAGTCCTCTGTCGAAGATGTTTGGACCTTCTTTTTTGATATTGTCAGTGGTATTGTTAACAAACACGCCCCCAAAAAGAAAATTAGAATAAAAACAGGTTCAGCTCCTGGTCAGACCATGATCTTGCAGAGTTACTCCAACTCAAGAATTGCATTTGGCGAAAGGCTCGGCACACACACTCAGGCTGACTGGCTCTCGATCAGGCAAATGAGAAATAAGTGCACTCAGGCTATACGGAAGGCCAAAGTTAGTTACTTTAAGGAGCATTTCTCACTCTGTGGGTCTAACCCCAAGAAGTTCTGGAAAACGGTTAATTCTTGTGACTCTCAAACCCGGATCCGGGAGCGTAATCATCGCCTGACACCAATTAGCATAACGCAACGGACATAAATCTTCCTAGAAACTATTCCTATTCATGAAAATCACAAGTGAAATATATTGGAACACAGCTTAGCCTTTTGTTAATCACCCTGTCATCTCAGATTTTCAAAATATGCTTTACAGCCAACGCTAGACAAGCATTTGTGTAAGTTTATCATAGCCTAGCATAGCATTATACCTTGCTAACAGCAGGAAACCTTGTCACGGAAATCAGAAAAGCAATCAAATTAAATCGTTTACCTTTGTTGAACTTCAGATGTTTTCACTCACGAGACTCCCAGGTAGATAGCCAAAGTTCATTTTTTCCCAAAATATTATTTTTGTAGGCGAAACAGCTCCGTTTGTTCTTCACGTTTGGCTAAGAAATTGCCAGGAAATTGCGGTCACCACAACGCCGAAAAATATTCCAAATTAGCTCCATAATATCAGAAACATGGCAAAAGTTGTTTAGAATCCATCCTCAAGGTGTTTTTCTATTATCTATTCGATAATATATCCGTCGGGACAATTTGTTTTTCACTAGGACCGATTGGAGTAATGGCTACCTATTTTACGCGAGGATCTCTCTCGGAGCCACCATGTGACCACTTACGCAATGTGGCCGCCTACGGCTATTCTTCAACAGAAATGCGTAAAACTACGCCACAATGCTGTAGACACCTTGGGGAATACGTAGAAAGCGTAAGCTCGTTGATGGTACATTCACAGCTGAATAGGGAGTCATTGGAACGCAGCGCTTTCAAAAACTTCCGGATTGGATTTTTCTCAGGCTTTCGCCTGCAACATCAGTTCTGTTATACTTACAGACAATATCTTTACAGTTTTGGAAACGTTAGAGTGTTTTCTATCCAAATCTGTCAATTATATGCATATTCTAGCATCTTTTCCTGACAAAATGTTTCGTTTTTCTTCCAAAAATGAAAATACTGCCCCCTAGCACCAACAGGTTAAAGACCTGGAGAATAAACCCTCCTCATCACAGCTGTCCATGTCCCTTAATGTTGAAGATGTGGTTGTTACTGACGAGGAGCACATGGCTAAGCTCTTTAACCACCACTTCATTAAGTCAAGATTCCTATTTGACTCAGCCATGTCTCCTTGCCCATCCAACATTTCCTCATGTTCCACCACTTCTAATGCGACTATCCCTGATGCCTCTTGCTCTTTTTTCCCTGCCCCGCAACAAATTTTCTCCCTGAAGGCAGTCACTGAGTCCGAGGTGCTAAAGGAGCTCCTTAAACTTGACCCCCAAAAAACATCTGGGTCAGATGGTTTAGACCCTTTCTTCTTTAAGGTTGCTGCCCCTATCATCGCCAAGCCTATCTCTGACCTTTTTAACCTGTCTCTCCTTTCTGAGGAGGTTCCTATTGCTTGAAAGGCAGCCACAGTTTGCCCTTCATTTTAAAGGGGGAGATTATAGGCCTATTTCTATTTTTTCCCTGTTTATCAAAAGTGTTGGAAAAACTTGTCAATAATAAACTGACTGGCTTTCTTGATGTCTAAAGTATTCTCTCGGGTATGCACTCTGGTTTCCGCTCAGGTTATGGATGTGTCACTGCAACCTTAAAGGTCCTAAATGATGTCCCCATTGCCCTTGATTCTAAGCAATATTGTGCTACTATTTTCATTGAAATGGTCAAAGCTTTTGATACGGTAGACCATTCCATTCTTGTGAACTATCTTAGGAGTATTGGTGTCTCTGGGGGGTCTTTGGCCTGGTTTGCTAACTACCCCTCAAAGAGTGCAGTGTATAAAGTCAGAAAATCTGCTGTTTCAGCAACTGCCTGTCACCAAGGGAGTATCCCAAGGCTCAATCCTAGGCCCCATGCTCTTCTCAATTTATATCAACAACACAGCTCAGGCAGTAGGAAGCTCTCTCATCCATTTATATGCAGATGATAGTCTTTTACTAAGCGGGCACCTCCCCGGATTTTGTGTTAAATGCTCTACAACAGAGCTTTCTTATTGTCAAACAAGCTTTCTCTGCCCTTAACCTTGTTCTGAACACCTCCAAGCAAAGGTCATGTGGTTTGGTAAGAAGAATGCCCCTCTTTCCACAGGTGTTATTACTACCTCTGAGGGTTTAGAGCTTGAGGTTGTCACCTCATACAAGTACTTGGGAGTATGGCTAGACGATACACTGTCCTTCTCTCAGCTCATATCAAAGCTGCAGGCTAAATTTAAATCTAGACTTGGTTTCCTCTTAGTTTCCTCGTAATCGCTCCTCTTTCACCCTAGCTGCCAAACTAACCCTGATTCAGATGACCACCCTACCCATGCTAGATTACGGAGACATAATTTATAGATTGGCAGGTAAGGATGCTCTCAAGCGGCTAGATGTTCTTTACCATTCTGCCATCAGATTTGCCACCAATGCTCCTTATAGGTCACATCACTGCACTCTATACTCGTCTGTAAACTGGTCATCTCCATATACCTGTTGCAAGACCCACTGGTTGACGCTTGTTTATAAAACCCTCTTAGGCCTCACTCCCTCCTATCTGACTGTGGCCAATGTTTGTACCATGTTTTGTGCTGCTTCCATGTTGTATTGCTACCATGCTGTGTTGTCATGTGTTGCTGCCTTGCTATGTTGTCTTAGGTCTCGCTTGTCGTGATGTGTGTTTTGTCCTATATTTATATTGTATTTATTTATTTTAATCCCAGGCCCCCATCCCCGCAGGTGGACTTTTGCCTCTTGGTAGGCCATCATTGTAAATAAGAATTTGTTCTTAACTGACTTGCCTAGTTAAATGAAAAAAATAAACAAGTAATTCTGCTTTGAAAGTTGATAAACTTGTAACTCCACTTTTTGAGAAAATTGCCCTTGAATATTTTGGTACACCCACTGGAGAGCTCTTTTTTTGTCTACACCCATTCAGTATCGTTCACACACTCTTAAACCAGCCCCACCCATCTCTTTAAGAATTCACATGTGAGGTCACGGCTGAAACAGTGAGTAGTATAGTAAAGATTAAGACTGAAAGTAGTAGCCAACAATAAGGAAACATTCCAGGTAAACAGAAAGTATCCAGATATAAATATTTGATAGTTATTAGACGACTCTTACCCAGACACACTACATTACCCAGACACACTACATTACCCAGACACACTACATTACCCAGACACACTACATTACCCAGACACACTACATTATCCAGACACACTACATTACCCAGACACGATACATTACCCAGACACGATACATTACCCAGACTCGATACATTACCCAGACACACTACATTACCCAGACACACTACATTACCCAGACACAATACATTACCCAGACACAATACATTACCCAGACACACTACATTACCCAGACACACTACATTACCCAGACACACTACATTACCCAGACACACTACTACATTACCCAGACACACTACTACATTACCCAGACACACTACATTACCCAGACACACTACATTACCCAGACACACTACATTACCCAGACACGATACATTACCCAGACTCGATACATTACCCAGACACACTACATTACCCAGACACACTACATTACCCAGACACACTACATTACCCAGACACACTACATTACCCAGACACACTACATTACCCAGACACACTACATTACCCAGACACACTACATTACCCAGACACACTACATTACCCAGACACACTACATTACCCAGACACACTACATTACCCAGACACAATACATTACCCAGACACACTACATTACCCAGACACACTACTACATTACCCAGACACACTACATTACCCAGACACACTACATTACCTAGACACACTAGCTGGACACAATGCTATCGATAAACTTATACAAATGCTTGTCTTGCTTTGGCTGTAAAGCATAATTTCAAAATCTGAGATGACAGGGTGATTAACAAAAGGCTAAACTGTGTTTCACTATATTTCACTTGTGATTTCATGAATGAATATTTTCTAGTAAGTTTTCCATTGCATTATGCTAATTAGATATTCTTCTGATGGCACTCCAAAAGGTCCCAGTTACATCACAAATTGTCCTTTTGTTCGATAGTGTCCTTCTTTATGTCCCAAAAGTTTCAATTTATTTGGTGCATTTGATTCAGAAATACACCGGTTTCAACTCGCCCAATATGCCTAAAACGTATCTAATAAATTACCTGTAAACTTGGTCAAAACATTTCAAACAACATTCCTAATCCGACCTCAGGTATCCTAAAATGTAAATTATCGATAAAATTTAAGACGGAATAAACTGTTTCTAATACCGGATAAAAACAACGTGAAGCGCACTCCTGTTCACGCGCATCAAAACAGTGGAGTCCACCTGGAGTGACACTTACAATGAATAGCACTACTTCTTCATTTCTGAAAAGAAAAACACTGAACTATTTCTAAAGAGTGTTGACATCTAGTGGAAACCATAGGATCTGCAACCTGGTTCCTAATATATAGGGCTTCCCATAGAAAACCATTGGCAAACACAATGACCTCAAAACATTTTTTCCCTGGATGGATTGTGCTCGGGGTTTCGCCTGCCAAATCAGTTCTGTTATACTCACAGACATTATTTTAACAGTTTTTGAAACGTCAGTGTTTATCTATCAGAGTGTCTATCTAAATCTACCAATTATATGGATATCCTAGCTTCTGGGCCTGAGTAGCAGGCTGTTTATTCTGGTCACGCTTTTCATATGGATGTCAAAATATTGCTCCCTACCCAAAGATGTTTTAAGCCGGTCAAACAGGTTTGTTGTTTACCTAGCTAGGTTTGTTGTTTACCTAGCAAGGTTTGTTGTTTACCTAGCTAGGTTCGTTGTTTACCTAGCTAGGTTCGTTGTTTACCTAGCTAGGTTCATTGTTTACCTATGCTAGGTTCATTGTTTACCGGATCTAGGTTCATTGTTTACCTAGCAATGTTCATTGTTTAACTAGCTAGGTTCATTGTTTACCTATGCTAGGTTCATTGTTTACCGGATCTAGGTTCATTGTTTACCTAGCAATGTTCATTGTTTACCTAGCTAGGTTCAATGTTTACCTAGCTAGGTTTGATGTTTACCGACCTAGGTTCGTTGTTTACTTAGCTAGGTTCGTTGTTTACCTAGCTAGGTTCGTTGTTTACCTAGCTAGCTAGCTACATGTCTTAAGCTAAAGTGTACAACACCTGTTGAATATGGCAGGTGTCAGTAAACGTCAGCAAAAAAGAGCAATGACATTTTGTTCTTCAGAGCTGGTTAGGCTGTTTTCATTTTATCCCGAGAGCAAAGCGAAATGGGTGGGGCTAAAGCTTAAGAGGGTGTGAACGATGCTGAATAGGGTGTAAACAAAGAAGAGCTCGTCACTCGATACGAAAACATTCAAAGGGAATGTCTCAAAAGTGAGTTTATAAATGTATCAACTTTCAAAGCAGAATTACTTTCCCATTGTTCCTCAACTGTAGTGTATAACATACCATTTTGTAGCTCTGAGTCTCTACTCACCTGGTGAGTGTCTTATCCAACCAGATCTCTCCTCTTCAGTCTCACTGAGGGAGACTCCAAACACACCGTCACCGTGCCGACGAACGCCCGCACCATCACCTGGTGAGTGTTAACGGAAGGCAGCAACATGTAGAATCATGGTTTAGAATGGCTTGTTCAACATGTAGAATCATGGATTAGAATGGTGTTCAACATGTAGAATCATGGATTAGAATGGCTTGTTCAACATGTAGACTCATGGATTAGAATGGTGTTCAACATGTAGAATCATGGATTAGAATGGCTTGTTCAACATGTAGAATCATGGATTAGAATGGTGTTCAACATGTAGACTCATAGTTTAGAATGGCTTGTTCAACATGTAGAATCATGGATTAGAATGGTGTTCAACATGTAGAATCATGGATTAGAATGGCTTGTTCAACATGTAGACTCATGGATTAGAATGGTGTTCAACATGTAGAATCATGGATTAGAATGGTGTTCAACATGTAGAATCATGGATTAGAATGGTGTTCAACATGTAGAATCATGGATTAGAATGGTGTTCAACATGTAGAATCATGGATTATAATGGTGTTCAACATGTAGAATCATGGTTTAGAATGGCTTGTTCAACATGTAGACTCATGGTTTAGAATGGTGTTCAACATGTAGAATCATGGTTTAGAATGGTGTTCAACATGGAGAATCATGGTTTAGAATGGTGTTCAACATGGAGAATCATGGTTTAGAATGGTGTTCAACATGTAGACTCATGGATTAGAATGGTGTTCAACATGTAGAATCATGGTTTAGAATGGTGTTCAACATGTAGACTCATGGATTAGAATGGTGTTCAACATGTAGAATCATGGATTAGAATGATGTTCAACATGTAGAATCATGGTTTAGAATGGCTTATTCAACATGTAGAATCATGGTTTAGAATGGCTTGTTCAACATGTAGAATCATGGATTAGAATGGTGTTCAACATGTAGAATCAGGGATTAGAATGGCTTGTTCAACATGTAGAATCAGGGATTAGAATGGCTTGTTCAACATGTAGAATCATGGTTTAGAATGGCTTGTTCAACATGTAGAATCATGGTTTAGAATGGTGTTCAACATGTAGAATCATGGTTTAGAATGGTGTTCAACATGTAGAGTCATGGTTTAGAATGGTGTTCAACATGTATAATCATGGTTTAGAATGGTGTTCAACATGTAGAATCAGGGATTAGAATGGTGTTCAACATGTAGAATCAGGGATTAGAATGGTGTTCAACATGTAGAGTCATGGTTTAGAATGGTGTTCAACATGTATAATCATGGTTTAGAATGGTGTTCAACATGTAGAATCAGGGATTAGAATGGTGTTCAACATGTAGAATCAGGGATTAGAATGGTGTTCAACATGTAGAGTCATGGTTTAGAATGGTGTTCAACATGTATAATCATGGTTTAGAATGGTGTTCAACACGTCAATCATGGTGTCTATTGGTGTCTATTCAGCAGTCTGATGGTAGAAACAGCTGGCTAGTGGTGTCTATTCAGCAGCCTGATGGTCTGGGATAGAAACAGCTGACTAGTGGTGTCTATTCAGCAGCCTGATGGTCTGGGGGTAGAAACATCTGACTAGTTGTGCCTATTCAGCAGCCTGATGGTAGAAACAGCTGACTAGTGGTGTCTATTCAGCAGCCTGATGGTCTGGGGGTAGAAACAGCTGACTAATGGTGTCTACTCAGCAGTCTGATGGTCTGGGGGTAGAAACAGCTGACTAGTGGTGTCTATTCAGCAGCCTGATGGTCTGGGGGTAGAAACAGCTGACTAGTGGTGTCTATTCAGCAGTCGGATGGTCTGGGGGTAGAAACAGCTGACTAGTGGTGTCTATTCAGCAGTCTGATGGTCTGGGGGTAGAAAGAGCTGACTAGTGGTGTCTTTTCAGCAGCCTGATGGTCTGGGGGAAGAAACAGCTGACTAATGGTGTCTACTCAGCAGTCTGATGGTCTGGGGGTAGAAACAGCTGACTAGTGGTGTCTATTCAGCAGCCTGAGGGTCTGGGGGTAGAAACAGCTGACTAGTGGTGTCTATTCAGCAGCCTGATGGTCTGGGGGTAGAAACAGCTGACTAGTGGTGTCTATTCAGCAGCCTGATGGTCTGGGGGTAGAAACAGCTGACTAGTGGTGTCTATTCAGCAGCCTGATGGTCTGGGGGTAGAAACAGCTGACTAGTGGTGTCTATTCAGCAGTCTGATGGTCTGGGGGTAGAAACAGCTGACTAGTGGTGTCTATTCAGCAGCCTGATGGTATGTGGGTAGAAACAGCTGACTAGTGGTGTCTATTCAGCAGCCTGATGGTCTGTGGGTAGAAACAGCTGACTAGTGGTGTCTATTCAGCAGCCGGATGGTAGAAACAGCTAACTAGTGGTGTCTAGTCAGCAACCTGATGGTAGAAACAGCTGACTAGTGGTGTCTATTCAGCAGTCTGATGGTCTGGGGGTAGAAAAAGCTGACTAGTGGTGTCTACTCAACAGCCTGATGGTCTGGGGGTAGAAACAGCTAACTCGTGGTGTCTATTCAGCAGTCTGATGGTCTGGGGGTAGAAACAGCTGACTAGTGGTGTCTATTCAGCAGTCTGATGGTCTGGGGGTAGAAACAGCTGACTAGTGATGTCTATTCAGCAGCCTGATGGTCTGGGGGTAGAAACAGCTGACTAATGGTGTCTACTCAGCAGTCTGATGGTCTGGGGGTAGAAACAGCTGACTAGTGGTGTCTATTCAGCAGCCTGAGGGTCTGGGGGTAGAAACAGCTGACTAGTGGTGTCTATTCAGCAGCCTGATGGTCTGGGGGTAGAAACAGCTGACTAGTGGTGTCTATTCAGCAGCCTGATGGTCTGGGGGTAGAAACAGCTGACTAGTGGTGTCTATTCAGCAGTCTCATGGTCTGGGGGTAGAAACAGCTGACTAGTGGTGTCTATTCAGCAGCCTGATGGTCTGTGGGTAGAAACAGCTGACTAGTGGTGTCTATTCAGCAGTCTGATGGTAGAAACAGCTGACTAGTGGTGTCTATTCAGCAGCCGGATGGTAGAAACAGCTAACTAGTGGTGTCTAGTCAGCAACCTGATGGTAGAAACAGCTGACTAGTGGTGTCTATTCAGCAGCCTGATGGTCTGGGGGTAGAAATAGCTGACTAGTGGTGTCTATTCAGCAGCCTGATGGTAGAAACAGCTGACTAGTGGTGTCTATTCAGCAGTCTGATGGTCTGGGGGTAGAAAAAGCTGACTAGTGGTGTCTATTCAACAGCCTGATGGTCTGGGGGTAGAAACAGCTAACTAGTGGTGTCTATTCAGCAGCCTGATGGTCTGGAGATAGAAACAGCTGACTATTGGTGGCTATTCAGCAGTCTGATGGTAGAAACAGCTGACTAGTGGTGTCTATTCAGCAGCCTGATGGTCTGGGGGTAGAAACAGCTGACTAGTGGTGTCTATTTAGCAGTCTGATGGTAGAAACAGCTGACTAGTGGTGTCTATTCAGCAGCCTGATGGTCTGGGGGTAGAAACAGCTGACTAGTGGTGTCTATTTAGCAGTCTGATGGTAGAAACAGCTGACTAGTGGTGTCTATTAAGCAGTCTGATGGTCTGGGGTAGAACCAGCTGACTAGAGGTGTCTATTCAGCAGCCTGATGGTCTGGGGGTAGAAACAGCTGACTAGTGGTGTCTATTCAGCAGTCTCATGGTAGAAACAGCTGACTAGTGGTGTCTATTCAGCAGTCTGATGGTCTGGGGGTAGAAACAGCTGACTAGTAGTGTCTATTCAGCAGCCTGATGGTCTGGGGGAAGAAACAGCTGACTAATGGTGTCTACTCAGCAGTCTGATGGTCTGGGGGTAGAAACAGCTGACTAGTGGTGTCTATTCAGCAGCCTGAGGGTCTGGGGGTAGAAACAGCTGACTAGTGGTGTCTATTCAGCAGCCTGATGGTCTGGGGGTAGAAACAGCTGACTAGTGGTGTCTATTCAGCAGCCTGATGGTCTGGGGGTAGAAACAGCTGGCTAGTGGTGTCTATTCAGCAGTCTGATGGTCTGGGGGTAGAAACAGCTGAATAGTGGTGTCTATTCAGCAGCCTGATGGTCTGTGGGTAGAAACAGCTGACTAGTGGTGTCTATTCAGCAGCCTGATGGTGTGTGGGTATAAACAGCTGACTAGTGGTGTCTGATGGTAGAAACAGCTGACTAGTGGTGTCTATTCAGCAGCTTGATGGTAGAAACAGCTAACTAGTGGTGTCTAGTCAGCAACCCGATGGTAGAAACAGCTGACTAGTGGTGTCTATTCAGCAGCCTGATGGTCTGGGGGTAGAAACAGCTGACTAGTGGTGTCTATTCAGCAGCCTGATGGTAGAAACAGCTGACTAGTGGTGTCTGTTCAGCAGTCTGATGGTCTGGGGGTAGAAAAAGCTGACTAGTGGTGTCTACTCAACAGCCTGATGGTCTGGGGGTAGAAACAGCTAACTAGTGGTGTCTATTCAGCAGTCTGATGGTCTGGGGGTAGAAACAGCTGACTAGTGGTGTCTATTCAGCAGTCTGATGGTCTGGGGGTAGAAACAGCTGACTAATGGTGTCTACTCAGCAGTCTGATGGTCTGGGGGTAGAAACAGCTGACTAGTGGTGTCTATTCAGCAGCCTGAGGGTCTGGGGGTAGAAACAGCTGACTAGTGGTGTCTATTCAGCAGCCTGATGGTCTGGGGGTAGAAACAGCTGACTAGTGGTGTCTATTCAGCAGCCTGATGGTCTGGGGGTAGAAACAGCTGACTAGTGGTGTCTATTCAGCAGTCTCATGGTCTGGGGGTAGAAACAGCTGACTAGTGGTGTCTATTCAGCAGCCTGATGGTCTGTGGGTAGAAACAGCTGACTAGTGGTGTCTATTCAGCAGTCTGATGGTAGAAACAGCTGACTAGTGGTGTCTATTCAGCAGCCGGATGGTAGAAACAGCTAACTAGTGGTGTCTAGTCAGCAACCTGATGGTAGAAACAGCTGACTAGTGGTGTCTATTCAGCAGCCTGATGGTCTGGGGGTAGAAACAGCTGACTAGTGGTGTCTATTCAGCAGCCTGATGGTAGAAACAGCTGACTAGTGGTGTCTATTCAGCAGTCTGATGGTCTGGGGGTAGAAAAAGCTGACTAGTGGTGTCTATTCAACAGCCTGATGGTCTGGGGGTAGAAACAGCTAACTAGTGGTGTCTATTCAGCAGCCTGATGGTCTGGAGATAGAAACAGCTGACTATTGGTGGCTATTCAGCAGTCTGATGGTAGAAACAGCTGACTAGTGGTGTCTATTCAGCAGTCTGATGGTCTGGGGGTAGAAACAGCTGACTAGTAGTGTCTATTCAGCAGCCTGATGGTCTGTGCGAAGAAACAGCTGACTAATGGTGTCTACTCAGCAGTCTGATGGTCTGGGGGTAGAAACAGCTGACTAGTGGTGTCTATTCAGCAGCATGAGGGTCTGGGGGTAGAAACAGCTGACTAGTGGTGTCTATTCAGCAGCCTGATGGTCTGGGGGTAGAAACAGCTGACTAGTGGTGTCTATTCAGCAGCCTGATGGTCTGGGGGTAGAAAAAGCTGACTAGTGGTGTCTATTCAGCAGTCTGATGGTCTGGGGGTAGAAACAGCTGACTAGTGGTGTCTATTCAGCAGCCTGATGGTCTGTGGGTAGAAACAGCTGACTAGTGGTGTCTATTCAGCAGCCTGATGGTCTGTGGGTAGAAACAGCTGACTAGTGGTGTCTGATGGTAGAAACAGCTGACTAGTGGTGTGTATTCAGCAGCTTGATGGTAGAAACAGCTAACTAGTGGTGTCTAGTCAGCAACCCGATGGTAGAAACAGCTGACTAGTGGTGTCTATTCAGCAGCCTGATGGTCTGGGGGTAGAAACACCTGACTAGTGGTGTCTATTCAGCAGCCTGATGGTAGAAACAGCTGACTAGTGGTGTCTGTTCAGCAGTCTGATGGTCTGGGGGTAGAAAAAGCTGACTAGTGGTGTCTACTCAACAGCCTGATGGTCTGGGGGTAGAAACAGCTAACTAGTGGTGTCTATTCAGCAGTCTGATGGTCTGGGGGTAGAAACAGCTGACTAGTGGTGTCTATTCAGCAGTCTGATGGTCTGGGGGTAGAAACAGCTGACTAGTGATGTCTATTCAGCAGCCTGATGGTCTGGGGGTAGAAACAGCTGACTAATGGTGTCTACTCAGCAGTCTGATGGTCTGGGGGTAGAAACAGCTGACTAGTGGTGTCTATTCAGCAGCCTGAGGGTCTGGGGGTAGAAACAGCTGACTAGTGGTGTCTATTCAGCAGTCTCATGGTCTGGGGGTAGAAACAGCTGACAAGTGGTGTCTATTCAGCAGCCTGATGGTCTGTGGGTAGAAACAGCTGACTAGTGGTGTCTATTCAGCAGTCTGATGGTAGAAACAGCTGACTAGTGGTGTCTATTCAGCAGCCGGATGGTAGAAACAGCTAACTAGTGGTGTCTAGTCAGCAACCTGATGGTAGAAACAGCTGACTAGTGGTGTCTATTCAGCAGCCTGATGGTCTGGGGGTAGAAACAGCTGACTAGTGGTGTCTATTCAGCAGCCTGATGGTAGAAACAGCTGACTAGTGGTGTCTATTCAGCAGTCTGATGGTCTGGGGGTAGAAAAAGCTGACTAGTGGTGTCTATTCAACAGCCTGATGGTCTGGGGGTAGAAACAGCTAACTAGTGGTGTCTATTCAGCAGCCTGATGGTCTGGAGATAGAAACAGCTGACTATTGGTGGCTATTCAGCAGTCTGATGGTAGAAACAGCTGACTAGTGGTGTCTATTCAGCAGCCTGATGGTCTGGGGGTAGAAACAGCGGACTAGTGGTGTCTATTTAGCAGTCTGATGGTAGAAACAGCTGACTAGTGGTGTCTATTCAGCAGCCTGATGGTCTGGGGGTAGAAACAGCTGACTAGTGGTGTCTATTTAGCAGTCTGATGGTAGAAACAGCTGACTAGTGGTGTCTATTAAGCAGTCTGATGGTCTGGGGTAGAACCAGCTGACTAGAGGTGTCTATTCAGCAGCCTGATGGTCTGGGGGTAGAAACAGCTGACTAGTGGTGTCTATTCAGCAGTCTCATGGTAGAAACAGCTGACTAGTGGTGTCTACTCAGCAGTCTGATGGTATGGGGGTAGAAACAGCTGACTAGTGGTGTCTATTCAACAGCCTGATGGTCTGGGGGTAGAAACAGCTGACTAGTGGTGTCTATTCAGCAGCCTGATGGTCTGGGGGTAGAAACAGCTGACTTGTGGTGTCTATTCAGCAGTCTGATGGTAGAAACAGCTGACTAATGGTGTCTACTCAGCAGTCTGATGGTCTGGGGGTAGAAACAGCTGACTAGTGGTGTCTATTCAGCAGTCTGATGGTCTGGGGGTAGAAACAGCTAACTAGTGGTGTCTATTCAGCAGTCTGATGGTCTGGGGGTAGAAACAGCCGACTAGTGGTGTCTATTTTGCAGCCCAATGGTAGAAATAGCTGACTAGTGGTTTATATTCAGCAGCCTGATGGTCTGGGGGTAGAAACATCTGACTAGTGGTGTCTATTCAGCAGTCTGATGGTAGAAACAGCTGACTAGTGGTGTCTATTCAGCAGCCGGATGGTAGAAACAGCTAACTAGTGGTGTCTAGTCAGCAACCTGATGGTAGAAACAGCTGACTAGTGGTGTCTATTCAGCAGCCTGATGGTCTGGGGGTAGAAACAGCTGACTAGTGGTGTCTATTCAGAAGTCTGATGGTCTGGGGGTAGAAAAAGCTGACTAGAGGTGTCTATTCAACAGCCTGATGGTCTGGGGGTAGAAACAGCTAACTAGTGGTGTCTATTCAGCAGCCTGATGGTCTGGAGATAGAAACAGCTGACTATTGGTGGCTATTCAGCAGTCTGATGGTAGAAACAGCTGACTAGTGGTGTCTATTCAGCAGCCTGATGGTCTGGGGGTAGAAACAGCTGACTAGTGGTGTCTATTCAGCAGTCTGATGGTAGAAACAGCTGACTAGTGGTGTCTATTCAGCAGCCAGATGGTAGAAACAGCTAACTAGTGGTGTCTAGTCAGCAACCTGATGGTAGAAACAGCTGACTAGTGGTGTCTATTCAGCAGTCTGATGGTCTGGGGGTAGAAACAGCTGACTAGTGGTGTCTATTCAGCAGCCTGATGGTAGAAACAGCTGACTAGTGGTGTCTATTCAGCAGTCTGATGGTCTGGGGGTAGAAAAAGCTGACTAGTGGTGTCTATTCAACAGCCTGATGGTCTGGGGTAGAAACAGCTAACTAGTGGTGTCTATTCAGCAGCCTGATGGTCTGGAGATAGAAACAGCTGACTATTGGTGGCTATTCAGCAGTCTGATGGTAGAAACAGCTGACTAGTGGTGTCTATTCAGCAGCATGATGGTCTGGGGGTAGAAACAGCTGACTAGTGGTGTCTATTTAGCAGTCTGATGGTAGAAACAGCTGACTAGTGGTGTCTATTCAGCAGCCTGATTGTCTGGGGGTAGAACCAGCTGACTAGTGGTGTCTATTTAGCAGTCTGATGGTAGAAACAGCTGACTAGTGGTGTCTATTAAGCAGTCTGATGGTCTGGGGTAGAACCAGCTGACTAGAGGTGTCTATTCAGCAGCCTGATGGTCTGGGGTAGAAACAGCTGACTAGTGGTGTCTATTCAGCAGTCTCATGGTAGAAACAGCTGACTAGTGGTGTCTACTCAGCAGTCTGATGGTATGGGGGTAGAAACAGCTGACTAGTGGTGTCTATTCAGCAGCCTGATGGTCTGGGGGTAGAAACAGCTGACTTGTGGTGTCTATTCAGCAGTCTGATGGTAGAAACAGCTGACTAATGGTGTCTACTCAGCAGTCTGATGGTCTGGGGGTAGAAACAGCTGACTAGTGGTGTCTATTCAGCAGTCTGATGGTCTGGGGGTAGAAACAGCTAACTAGTGGTGTCTATTCAGCAGTCTGATGGTCTGGGGGTAGAAACAGCCGACTAGTGGTGTCTATTTTGCAGCCTGATGGTAGAAATAGCTGACTAGTGGTTTCTATTCAGCAGCCTGATGGTCTGGGGGTAGAAACATCTGACTAGTGGTGTCTATTCAGCAGTCTGATGGTAGAAACAGCTGACTAGTGGTGTCTATTCAGCAGTCTGATGGTCTGGAGGTAGAAGCTGTTAGTTTTAGTCATGATGCTCCTGTACTGGCCGCGTCAGTGTGATGGAAGTGTGGAAAACAGGCAGTGGCTTGGTTGGCTGAGGTCAGCCGACATCACCCAATGTCAGCCTCCAGTGTCTCTCATTACATTATCCTTCATGGTTGATATATTCATTCAGCCACCAGTCTCTCCTCTTCACATTATCCTTCATGGTTGATATATTCATTCAGCCACTAGCTTCTCTCCTCTTCACATTATCCTTCATGATTGATATATTCATTCAGCCACTAGCTTCTCTACTCTTCACATTATCCTTCATGATTGATATATTAATTCAGCCACTAGCTTCTCTCCTCTTCACATTATCCTTCATGATTGATATATTCATTCAGCCACTAGCTTCAATCCTCTTCACATTATCCTTCATGATTGATATATTCATTCAGCCACTAGCTTCTCTCCTCTTCACATTATCCTTCATGATTGATATATTCATTCAGCCACTAGCTTCTCTCCTCTTCACATTATCCTTCATGATTGATATATTAATTCAGCCACTAGCTTCTCTACTCTTCACATTATCCTTCATGATTGATATATTAATTCAGCCACTAGCTTCTCTCCTCTTCACATTATCCTTCATGATTGATATATTAATTCAGCCACTAGCTTCTCTCCTCTTCACATTATCCTTCATGATTGATATATTCATTCAGCCACTAGTGTCTCTCCTCTTCACATTATCCTTCATGATTGATATATTCATTCAGCCACCAGTCTCTCCTCATTACATTATCCTTCATGGTTGATATATTCATTCAGCCACTAGTGTCTCTCCTCTTCACATTATCCTTCATGATTGATATATTCATTCAGCCACCAGTCTCTCCTCATTACATTATCCTTCATGGTTGATATATTCATTCAGCCACTAGCTTCTCTCCTCTTCACATTATCCTTCATGATTGATATATTCATTCAACCACTAGCTTCTCTCCTCTTCACATTATCCTTCATGATTGATATATTCATTCAACCACTAGCTTCTCTCCTCTTCACATTATCCTTCATGATTGATATATTCATTCAGCCACCAGTCTCTCCTCATTACATTATCCTTCATGGTTGATATATTCATTCAGCCACTAGCTTCTCTCCTCTTCACATTATCCTTCATGATTGATATATTCATTCAACCACTAGCTTCTCTCCTCTTCACATTATCCTTCATGATTGATATATTCATTCAGCCACTAGCTTCTCTCCTCTTCACATTATCCTTCATGATTGATATATTCATTCAGCCACCAGTCTCTCCTCATTACATTATCCTTCATGATTGATATATTCATTCAGCCACTAGCTTCTCTCCTCTTCACATTATCCTTCATGATTGATATATTCATTCAGCCACCAGTCTCTCCTCATTACATTATCCTTCATGATTCATATGTTCATTCAGCTACCAGCTTCTCTCATTACATTATCTTTCCTGATTGATATGTTCATTCAGCCACCAGTGTCTCTCACATGTAATGGGCTCCTAAGTGGAGCAGGCATTTCATCTAAGTGCTAGAGGTGTCGCTACAGACACCCTGTTTCGGTTCCAGGCTGTGTCACAACCGGCCGTGATTGGGAGTGCCATAGGGTGGCATACAATTAGCCCAGCGTCGTCCGGGTTTGGCCGGTGTAGGCCGTCAATGGAAATAAGAATTTGTTCTTAACTGACTTGCCTAGTTAATCCATTTTATTGAGTGTGTGTGAAGTGAGAGAGAACACTCTGTCAGTGATATGATGAACTATGCAGCCGCATGTGGATTTGCCACCCTTACAGGTTTGGTCTACTTGAAGCATCCTCCTGACGAGACTGAGGAGGAGCCAGAGGAGGAGACAGAGAAACAGAGGAGGAGACAGAGGAGGAGACAGAGAAACAGTGGAGGAGACAGAGGAGGCGACAGAGAAACAGAGGAGGAGCCAGAGAAACAGAGGAGGAGCCAGAGAAACAGAGGAGGAGACAGAGAAACAGAGGAGTTGACAGAGAAACAGAGGAGGAGGCAGAGGAAGAGACAGAGGAGGAGACAGAGGACGAGACCAGAGGACGAGACCAGAGGAAGAGACAGAGGAGGAGACAGAGGACGAGACCAGAGGACGAGACCAGAGGAAGAGACAGAGGAGGAGACAGAGGAGGAGACAGAGGAGGAGACAGAGGAGGAGAAAGATGGGAGACAGAGAAACAGTGGAGGAGACAGAGGAACAGAGGAGGAGACAGAGAAACAGAGGAGTTGACAGAGAAACAGAGGAGGAGGCAGAGGAAGAGACAGAGGAGGAGACAGAGGAGGAGACAGAGGACGAGACCAGAGGACGAGACCAAGGAGGAGACCAAGGAGGAGACAGAGGACGAGACCAGAGGACGAGACCAGAGGAGGAGACAGAGGAGGAGACAGAGGAGGAGACAGAGAAACAGAGGAGGAGAAAGATGGGAGACAGAGAAACAGAGGAGACAGAGAAACAGAGGAGGAGCCAGAGAAACAGAGGAGGAGACAGAGGAAAACAGAGGAGGAGAAAGAGGAGGAGACAGAGGAACAGAGGAGGAGGGAGAGAAACAGAGGAGGAGAAAGATGGGAGACAGAGGAGCAGAGGAGGAGACAGAGGAGGAGACAGAGGAACAGAGGAACAGAGGAGGAGACAGAGGAACAGAGGAGGAGACAGAGGAAAACAGAGGAGGAGAAAGAGGAGGAGAAAGAGGAACAGAGGAGGAGACAGAGAAACAGAGGAGGAGAAAGAGGAGACAGAGGAACAGAGGAGGAGACAGAGGAACAGAGGAGGAGACAGAGAAACAGAGAAGGAGATAGAGGAGGAGACAGAGGGACAGAGGAACAGAGAAGGAGAAAGAGGAACAGAGGAGGAGATAGAGGAGGAGACAGAGGGACAGAGGAGGAGCCAGAGGAACAGAGGAGGAGATAGAGGAGGAGACAGAGGTATTTGCTTACCGCCCAAATAGGTCCACAGACGATGCAATCTCAACCACACTGCACACTGCCCTAACCCATCTGGACAAGAGGAATACCTATGTGAGAATGCTGTTCATTGACCACAGTTCAGCATTTAACACCATAGTACCCTCCAAACTCGTCATCAAGCTCGAGACCCTGGGTCTAGACCCCGCCCTGTGCAACTGGGTACTGGACTTCCTGACAAGCCGCCCCCAGGTTGTGAGGGTAGGTAACAACATCTCCACCCCGCTGATCCTCAACACTGGGGCCCCACAAGGGTGTGTTCCGAGCCCTCTCCTGTACTCCCTGTTCACCCACAACTGCGTGGCCACGCACGCCTCCAACTCAATCATCAAGCTTGCGGACGACACAACAGTGGTAGGCTTGATTACCAACAATGACGAGACGGCCTACAGGGAGGAGGTGAGGGCCCTCGGAGTGTGGTGTCAGGAAAATAACCTCACACTCAACGTCAACAAAACTAAGGAGATGATTGTGGACTTTAGGAAACAGCAGAGGGAACACCCCCCTATCCACATCGATGGAACAGTAGTGGAGAGGGTAGTAAGTTTCAAGTTCCTCGGTGTCCACATCACAGACAAACTGAATTGGTCCACCCACACAGACAGCATCGTGAAGAAGGCGCAGCAGCGCCTCTTCAACCTCAGGAGACTGAAGAAATTTGGCTTGTCACCAAAAGCACTCACAAACTTCTACAGATGCACAATCGATAGCATCCTGTCGGGCTGTATCACCGCCTGGTACCGCAACTGCTCCGCCCACAACCGTAAGGCTCTCCAAAGGGAGGTGAGGTCTGCACAACGCATCACTGGGGTCAAACTACCTGCCCTCCAGGACACCTACACCCCCCGATGTCACAGGAAGACCATAAAGATCATCAAGGACAACAACCACCCGAGCCACTGCCTGTTCACCCCGCTATCATCCAGAAGGTGAGGTCAGTACAGGTGCATCAAAGCCGGGACCGAGAGACTGAAAAACAGCTTCTATTTCAAGGCCATCAGACTGTTAAACAGCCACCACTAACATTGAGTGGCTGCTGCCAACACACTGACTCAACTCCAGCCACTTTAATAATGGAAATTGATGGGAATTGATGTAAAATATAACTAGCCACTTTAAACAATGCTACTTAATATACAGTGCCTTGCGAAAGTATTCGGCCCCCTTGAACTTTGCGACCTTTTGCCACATTTCAGGCTTCAAACATAAAGATATAAAACTGTATTTTTTTGTGAAGAATCAACAACAAGTGGGACACAATCATGACGTGGAACGACATTTATTGAATATTTCAAACTTTTTTAACAAATCAAAAACTGAAAAATTGGGCGTGCAAAATTATTCAGCCCCCTTAAGTTAATACTTTGTAGCGCCACCTTTTGCTGCGATTACAGCTGTAAGTCGCTTGGGGTATGTCTCTATCAGTTTTGCACATCGAGAGACTGACATTTTTTCCCATTCCTCCCTGCAAAACAGCTCGAGCTCAGTGAGGTTGGATGGAGAGCATTTGGGAACAGCAGTTTTCAGTTCTTTCCACAGATTCTCGATTGGATTCAGGTCTGGACTTTGACTTGGCCATTCTAACACCTGGATATGTTTATTTTTGAACCATTCCATTGTAGATTTTGCTTTATGTTTTGGATCATTGTCTTGTTGGAAGACAAATCTCCGTCCCAGTCTCAGGTCTTTTGCAGACTCCATCAGGTTTTCTTCCAGAATGGTCCTGTATTTGGCTCCATCCATCTTCCCATCAATTTTAACCATCTTCCCTGTCCCTGCTGAAGAAAAGCAGGCCCGAACCATGATGCTGCCACCACCATGTTTGACAGTGGGGATGGTGTGTTCAGTGTGATGAGCTGTGTTGCTTTTACGCCAAACATAACGTTTTGCATTGTTGCCAAAAAGTTCAATTTTGGTTTCATCTGACCAGAGCACCTTCTTCCACATGTTTGGTGTGTCTCCCAGGTGGCCTGTGGCAAACTTTAAACAACACTTTTTATGGATATCTTTAAGAAATGGCTTTCTTCTTGCCACTCTTCCATAAAGGCCAGATTTGTGCAATATACGACTGATTGTTGTCCTATGGACAGAGTCTCCCACCTCAGCTGTAGATCTCTGCAGTTCATCCAGAGTGAACATGGGCCTCTTGGCTGCATCTCTGGTCAGTCTTCTCCTTGTATGAGCTGAAATTTTAGAGGGACGGCCAGGTCTTGGTAGATTTGCAGTGGTCTGATACTCCTTCCATTTCAATATTTTCGCTTGCACAGTGCTCCTTGGGATGTTTAAAGCTTGGGAAATATTTTTGTATCCAAATCCGGCTTTAAACTTCTTCACAACAGTTTTTGATTTGTTAAAAAAGTTTGAAATATCCAATAAATGTCGTTCCACTTCATGATTGTGTCCCACTTGTTGTTGATTCTTCACAAAAAAATACATTTTCTTTATGTTTGAAGCCTGAAATGTGGCAAAAGGTCGCAAAGTTCAAGGGGGCCGAATACTTTCGCAAGGCACTGTAATGTTTACATACCCTACATTATTTATCTCATATGTATACGTATATACTGTACTCTATATCATCTACTGCATCTTTATGTAATACATGTATCACTAGCCACTTTAACTATGCCACTTTGTTTACATACTCATCTCATATGTATATACTGTACTCGATACCATCCACTGCATCTTGCCTATGCCGCTCTGTACCATCACTCATTCATATATCTTTATGTACATATTCTTTATCCCTTTACACTTGTGTGTATAAGGTAGTAGTTTTGGAATTGTTAGTTAGATTACTCGTGGGTATTACTGCATTGTCGGAACTAGAAGCACAAGCATGTCGCTACACTCGCATTAACATCTGCTAACCATGTTTATGTGACAAATACAATTTGGTTTGATTGATTTGATTTGATTTGAGACAGAGAAACAGAGGAGGAGACAGAGGAACAGAGGAGGAGACAGAGGAACAGAGGAGGAGAAAGAGGAACAGAGGAGGAGACAGAGGAACAGAGGAGGAGACAGAGGAACAGAGGAGGAGACAGAGGAACAGATGAGGAGACAGAGGAACAGAGGAGGAGAAAGAGGAGGAGGCAGAGGAACAGAGGAGGAGACAGAGGAATAGACAGAGGAACAGAGGAGGAGACAGAGGAATAGACAGAGGAACAGAGGAGGAGACAGAGGAACAGAGGAGGAGACAGAGGAATAGACAGGGTAACAGAGGAGGAGACAGAGGAACAGAGGAGGAGACATAGGAATAGACAGAGGAACAGAGGAGGAGACAGAGGAACAGAGGAGGAGAAAGAGGAAAAGAGGAGGAGATGGAGGGATTAGGAACAGAGGAGGAGACAGAGGAACAGAGGACGAGAAAGAGGAGGAGAGAGAGGAGGAGTTAGAGGATGAGAAAGAGGAGGAGTCAGAGGAACAGAGGAGGAGACAGAGAAACAGAGGATGAGACAGAGGAGGAGACAGGAACAGAGGAGGAGACAGAGAAACAGATGAGGAGAAACAGGAGGAGACAGAGGAACAGAGGACGAGACAGAGAAACAGAGAACGAGAAAGAGGAGGAGAGAGAGGAAGAGAGAAGGAAACAGAGGAACAGAGGAGGAGAGAGAGGAACAGAGGAGGAGACAGAAAAACAGAGGAGGAGACAGAAAAACAGAGGAGGAGACAGAGAAACAGAGGACGAGACAGAGGAGGAGACAGAGGAAAAGAGGAGGAGGCAGAGAAACAGAGGAGGACCAGGAGGAGACAGAGGAACAGAGGACGAGAAAGAGAAACAGCAAATGAGAAAGAGGAGGAGACAGAGGAAGAGAGGAGGAGATAGAATAGGAGAGGGAAGAGTAGAGAGTGAGTGGAGAAAAAAAGTAGCATTTATGGTAGTGGTAGTAGTAGTAGTGATGGTGGTACTGGTAGTAGTAGTGACGGTGTTAGTAGTAGTGATGGTGGTAGTAGTAGTGATTCTCCATCATGTCAGATTCTTATGACTTCTTACATTTCTTATCATGTCAAGAGCCTCTCTCTCTCTCTCTCTCTCTCTCTCTCTCTCTATGTCACGGTTTTCTTCCTGGGAAGGAGAGGCGGACCAAAACGCAGCGTGGTTATAGTTCATTTTTTTTTTAATAAGAGAACTAAACATGAACAGAATACAAAATAATAAATGTGAAAACCAAAACAGTCCTAACTGGTGCATAAAACCCAACACAAAACAGGATACCTAAATATGGTTCCCAATCAGAGACAATGACTAACACCTGCCTCTGATTGAGAACCATATCAGGCCAAACACAGAAACAGACAAACTAGACATCCAACATAGAATGCCCACTCAGATCCCCCACTCCACCATAGTCTTAGTCGCGTCCTTTGACCGGCGACCTAGGACTCCTACTAAAAGACCCCATTGGACTGAGGGGCAGCTCGGGACTGGTGGGCAGCTCGGGACTGAGGGGCAGTTCGGGACTGAGGGGCAGCTCGGGACAGAAGGACAGCTCAGTGCTGAGGGGTAGCTCTGTACTGGCTGACGACTCTGGCAGATCCTAGCTGACTGGCGGCTCTGGCAGATCCTGGCTGACTGGTGGCTCTGGCAGATCCTGGCTGAATGGCGGCTCTGGCAGATCCTGGCTGAATGGCGGCTCTGGCTGAATGGCGGCTCTGGCAGATCCTGGCTGAATGGCGGCTCTGGCAGATCCTGGCTGAATGGCGGCTCTGGCAGATCCTGGCTGAATGATGGCTCTGGCAGATCCTGGCTGACTGGCGGCTCTGGAGGCTCCATGCTGACTGGCGGATCTGGCGGCTCCATGCTGACTGGCGGATCTGGCGGCTCATGACAGACGGGAGACTCTAGCAGCTCTGGATAGACGGGAGACTCTAGCAGCTCTGGACAGACGGAAGACTCTAGCAGCTGTGGACAGACGGGAGACTCTAGCAGCTCTGGACAGACGGGAGACTCTAGCAGCTCTGGACAGACGGGAGACTCTAGCAGCTCTGGACAGACGGGAGACTCTAGCGGCACTGGGCAGACGGCGCTGGGCAGACGGGTAGCTCCGGCAACGCTGGAGAGGAGGAAGGCTCTGGCAGCGCTGGACAGAGGAGCACTGGCACCTCTGGACTGAGGGGCGGAAGCTCTGGCAGCGCCGGACAGGCGGGAGACTCCGCTGCGCTGGAGAGGAGGAAAGCTCTGGCAGTGCTGGACCGGCGAGGCGCACTTTTGGCCTGGTGCGTGGTGCCAGCACTGGTGGTACTGGGCCAAGGACACGCACCTCAGGGCGAGTGCGGGGAGCTGCCACCGGAGGGCTGATGCGTGGAGGTGGTACTGGATAGACCGGACCGTGCAGGCGCACTGGAGCTCTTGAGCACCGAGCCTGCCCAACCTTACCTGGTCGAATGCTCCCGGTCGCCCTGCCAGTGCGGCGAGGTGGAATAGCCAGCACTGGGCTGTGCAGGCGAACCGGGGACACCATGCGCAAGGCTGGTGCCGTGTACGCCGGCCCAAGGAGATGCACTGGAGACCAGATGCTTAGAGCCGGCTTCATGGCACCTGGCTCGATGCCCACTCTAGCCCGGCCGATCAAAGGAGCTGGTATGTACCGCACCGGGCTCTGCACCTGCACTGGGGACACCGTGCACTCCACAGCATAACACGGTGCCTGCCCGGTCTCTCTCGCCCTCCGGTAAGCACAGGAAGTTGGCGCAGGTCATTTTTGGGGCTGACTCTCGGGCTTCCATCCACGCCGCCGTGCTGCCTCCTCATACCAGCGCCTCTCCGCCTTCAGCTCTTCTTTCGGGCGACGATATTCTCCTGGTTGTGCCCAGGGTCCTTTTCCGTCCAAATCTTCCTCCCATGTCCAGTCCTCCTTGCGCTGCTCCTGCTGCCGCTGCCTGTCACCATGCCGCTTGGTCCTGTTGTGGTGGGTGGTTCTGTCACGGTTTTCTTCCTGGGAAGGAGAGGCGGACCAAAACGCAGCATGGTTATAGTTCATGTTTTTTTAATAAGAGAACTAAACATGAACAGAATACAAAATAATAAACATGAAAACCGAAACAGTCCTAACTGGTGCATAAAACAACCACCCACAAAACCCAACACAAAACAGGATACCTAAATATGGTTCCCAATCAGAGACAATGACTAACACCTGCCTCTGATTGAGAACCATATCAGGCCAAACACAGAAACAGACAAACTAGACATCCAACATAAAATGCCCACTCAGATCACTCCCTGACCAAACAAAACATAGAAACATACAAAGCAAACTATGGTCAGGGTGTGACACTCGATGGTGTGTGTAAGTGGATGAGGGAGAGAGAAAGAGAAGAAAAGGAGAGAGAGAGAGAGAGAGAGAGAGAGAGAGAGAAAGGAAAACCTCCTTGTCCTTAGAGATGATAGATGTCCCTCTATTCTGTCTGCAGACATCACTGAAATCATTTTCCTCCTCTCTTCCCTTGTTTTCCTTGTCTTATTTCACTCCGCCCACAAAGGACTTGTAGACGTCAGTTAAATGCCTTGTTAAACAGAGAGGAACTCTAACATCTCTCCTTGTTCTCTTCCCCTCAAGGGACAATGTTATTTTCCTCAGCTCTCTCTCCCACTCTCTATTCTTCCCACCCTGCCTCCCTCACTCTCTCTCCCTCTCTCTACTATCTCCACTGCCTCTCTCTCCCTCTCTACTATCTCTATCTAGACTCCCTTTCTACTCTTCCCTCCCTCACTCTCTCTCTCTCTCTCTACTATCTCCACTCCCTCTCTACTCTTCCCTCCCGCTCTCTATCTCTCTCCCTCTCTACTATCTCCACTCCCGCTCTACTCTTCCCTCCCTCCCTCTCTCTCTCTCTCTCTCTCTCCCCCCCTCTCTACTATCTCCACTCCCTCTCTACTCTTCCCTCCCTCTTTCTCTCTCCCCCACTCTCTACTATCTCCACTCCCTCTCTACTCTTCCCTCCCTCTCTCTCTCTCTCTCCCCCTCTCTACTATCTCCACTCCCTCTCTACTCTTCCCTCCCTCCCTCTATCTCTCTCTCTCCTAGACTGTTTTCTGAGACAGCACATACAGCTGTTTTCACCAGACAATGTGCTCCAGATTCAACTGTTCTGCCTGTGGCTATGGAACTCTGACCTGTTCACTGGATTCCTTGTAGTGATGGTTCTGGTAATAGTGATGGTGGTAGTGGTAGTAGTAGTAGCAGTGATGGTAGTGGTAGTAGTAGCAGTGATGGTAGTGGTAGTAGTAGTGATGGTGGTAGTGGTAGTAGTAGTAGCAGTGATGGTAGTGGTAGTAGTAGTAGCAGTGATGGTAGTGGTAGTAGTAGTGATGGTGGTAGTGGTAGTAGTAGTAGCAGTGATGGTAGTGGTAGTAGTAGTAGCAATGATGGTAGTGGTAGTAGTAGCAGTGATGGTAGTGGTAGTAGTAGTGATGGTGGTAGTAGTAGTAGCAGTGATGGTAGTGGTAGTAGTAGTAGCAGTGATGGTAGTGGTAGTAGTATTAGTGATGGTGGTAGTAGTAGTGATGGTGGTAGTAGTAGTGATGGAAGTGGCAGTAGTAGTAATGATGATGATAGTGATAGTAGTAGTTGCAGTGATGGTAGTAGTGATAGCAGTAGTAGTGATGGTGGTAGTGGTAGTAGTAGTGATGGTGGTAGTAGTAGTGATGGTGGTAGTGGTGGTAGTAGTAGTGATGATGGTAGTGGTAGTAGTAGTAATGATGATGGTGGTGATAGTAGTAGTAGTAGTGATGGTGGTAGTAGTAGTGATGGTGGTAGTATAGTGATGGTGGTAGTAGTAGTGATGGTGGAAGTGGAAGTAGTAGTAGTGATGGTGGTAGTAGTAGTGATGGTAGTAGTAGTAGTAGCAGTGATGGTAGTGGTAGCAGTAGTAATGATGATGGTAGTGGTAGTAGTAGTAATGATGATGGTAGTGATAGTAGTAGTAGCAGTGATGGTAGTGGTAGTAGTAGTAGTGGTGGTGGTAGTAGTAGTGATGGTAGTAGTAGTAGTGATGGTGGTAGTGGTAGTGATGGTGGAAGTAGTAGTGATGGTGGTAGTGGTAGTAGTAGTGATGGTGGTGGTGGTAGTGATGGTTGTAGTAGTAGTGATGGTGGTAGTGATGGTGGTAGTAGTAGTGATGGTGGTAGTAGTAGTGATGGTGGTAGTAGTAGTGATGGTGGTAGTGGTAGTGATGGTGGCAGTAGTAGTGATGGTGGCAGTAGTAGTGATGGTGGCAGTAGTAGTGATGGTGGCAGTAGTAGTGATGGTGGTAGTAGTAGTGATGGTTGTAGTGGTAGTGATGGTGATAGTGGTAGTGATGGTGGTAGTGGTAGTGATGGTGGTAGTAGTAGTAATGATGGTAGTAGTGATGGTGGTAGTAGTAGTCGTAGTGATGGTGGCGGTAGTAGTAGTAGTAGTAGTAGTGATGGTGGTAGTGGTAGTAGTAGTAATGATGATAATAGTGATAGTAGTAGTAGCAGTGATGGTAGTGGTAGTGGAGGAAGTAGTGATGGTGGTAGTGGTAGTGATGGTGGTAGTAGTAGTGATAGTGGTAGTGGTGGTGGTAGTAGTAGTGATAGTGGTAGTGGTGGTGGTAGTAGTAGTGATGGTGGTAGTAGTAGTGATGGTGGTAGTAGTAGTGATGGTGGTAGTAGTAGTGATGGTGGCAGTAGTAGTGATGGTGGTAGTGGTAGTGATGGTGGTAGTAGTAGTGATGGTGGTAGTAGTAGTGATGGTGGTAGTAGTAGTGATGGTGGTAGTAGTAGTGATGGTAGTAGTGGTAGTGATGGTGGTAGTGGTAGTAGTAGTAGTGATGGTGGTAGTGGTAGTAGTAGTAATGATGATGGTAGTGATAGTAGTAGTAGCAGTGATGGTAGTGGTAGTGGAAGTAGTAGTGATGGTGGTAGTGGTAGTGGTGGTGGTAGTAGTAATGATGGTGGTAGTAGTAGTGATGGTGGTAGTAGTAGTGATGGTGGTAGTGGTAGTGAGGGTGGTAGTGGTAGTGATGGTGGTAGTGGTAGTGATGGTGGTAGTAGTAGTGGTGGTAGTAGTAGTGATGGTGGTAGTGGTAGTAGTAGTGATGGTGGTAGTAGTAGTAGTAGTAGTAGTAGTGATGGTGGTAGTGGTAGTAGTAGTAATGATGATAGTAGTGATAGTAGTAGTAGCAGTGATGGTAGTGGTAGTGGTAGTAGTAGTGATGGTGGTAGTAGTAGTGATGGTGGTAGTAGTAGTGATGGTGGTAGTGGTAGTAGTAGTGATGGTGGTAGTAGTAGTGATGGTGGTAGTAGTAGTGATGGTGGTAGTAGTAGTGATGGTGGTAGTGGTAGTAGTAGTGATGGTGGTAGTAGTAGTGATGGTGGTAGTGCTAGTAGAGAAAGGATGGTAGTAGTAGTGATGGTGGTAGTAGTAGTGATGGTGGTAGTAGTAGTGATGGTGGTAGTGGTAGTAGTAGTGATGGTGGTAGTAGTAGTGATGGATTTAGTAGTAGTGATGGTGGTAGTAGTAGTGATGGTGGTAGTAGTAGTGATGGTGGTAGTGGTAGTAGTAGTGATGGTGGTAGTAGTAGTGATGGTGGTAGTGGTAGTAGAGAGAGGAAGGTAGGAGTAGTGATGGTGGTAGTGGTAGTAGAGAGAGGAAGGTAGGAGTAGTGATGGTGGTAGTGGTAGTAGAGAGAGGAAGGTAGGAGTAGTGATGGTGGTAGTGGTAGTAGTAGTGATGGTGGTAGTAGTAGTGATGGTGGTAGTGCTAGTAGAGAAAGGAAGGTAGGAGTAGTGATGGTGGTGGTGGTGGTAGTAGAGAGAGGAAGGTAGGAGTAGTGATGGTGGTAGTGGTAGTAGAGAGAGGAAGGTAGGAGTAGTGATGGTGGTAGTGGTAGTAGAGAGAGGAAGGTAGGAGTAGTGATGGTGGTAGTAGTAGTGATGGTGGTAGTAGTAGTGATGGTGGTAGTAGTAGTGATGGTGGTAGTAGTAGTGATGGTGGTAGTGGTAGTAGAGAGAGGAAGGTAGGAGTAGTGATGGTGGTAGTGGTAGTAGAGAAAGGAAGGTAGGAGTAGTGATGGTGGTAGTTGTAGTAGAGAAAGGAAGGTAGGAGTAGTGATGGTGGTAGTGGTAGTAGAGAGAGGAAGGTAGTAGTAGTGATGGTGGTAGTAGTAGTGATGGTGGTAGTGCTAGTAGAGAAAGGAAGGTAGGAGTAGTGATGGTGGTAGTGGTAGTAGAGAGAGGAAGGTAGGAGTAGTGATGGTGGTAGTGGTAGTAGAGAGAGGAAGGTAGGAGTAGTGATGGTGGTAGTGGTAGTAGAGAGAGGAAGGTAGGAGTAGTGATGGTGGTAGTGGTAGTAGAGAGAGGAAGGTAGGAGTAGTGATGGTGGTAGTGGTAGTAGAGAGAGGAAGGTAGGAGTAGTGAAATAGATGTGACATGGTGAGTGGTACTTCCTCTTCACTTATAGAGAGAGGAGGAGGAGGAGACCAGGAGAGGAGGAGATTAGGAGAGGAGGAGGAGGAGACCAGGAGAGGAGACTATAGTAGAGGAGGAGACTATGAGAGGAGACTAGGAGAGGAGGAGACTATGAGAGGAGACCAGGAGAGGAGGAGACTATGAGAGGAGGAAAGGTGGAGATGAGGAGACTATGAGAGGAGGAAACTATGAGAGGAGACCAGGAGAGGAGGAGACTATGAGAGGAGACTAGGAGAGGAGAAGACTATGAGAGGAGACTAGGAGAGGAGGAGACTATGAGAGGAGGAGAACAGGAGAGGAGAAGACTATGAGAGGAGGAGACTAGGAGAGGAGACTAGGAGAGGAGAAGACTATGAGAGGAGACTAGGAGAGGAGGAGACTATGAGAGGAGACCAGGAGAGGAGAAGACTATGAGAGGAGACTAGGAGAGGAGAAGACTATGAGAAGAGACTAGAAGAGGAGGAGACTAGGAGAGGAGAAGACTATGAGAGGAGACTAGGAGAGGAGGAGACTATGAGAGGAGACCAGGAGAGGAGGAGACTATGAGAGGAGGAGACCAGGAGAGGAGAAGACTATGAGAGGAGGAGATATGGAGAGCAGAAGACTATGAGAGGAGACTAGGAGAGATGGAGAGGAGGAGAGATGGAGAGGAAGAGATTAGGAGAGGAGGAGAGATGGAGAGGAGGAGAGATGGAGAGGAAGAGACAAGGAGAGGAGGAGAGATGGATAGGAGGAGACCAGGAGAGGAGGAGACCAGGAGAGGCGAAGACCAGGAGAGGAGGAGATGTGGAGAGGAGAGGAGGAGAGATGCAGAGGGGGGAGGAGGAGTGAAAATGAGTATAGGAGGAAGGAGAGAGGAGGAAAGGAGGAGGAATAAGAGAGGTGGAGAGGTAAAGGCCATTGTCCAATGGCGATAGCAAGATATAGAGGGATAGAGAGAGGGAGGAGAAGAGAGATGAATGGAGGAGAGGTGAGGAGAGATGGAGGGAGGAGAGGTGAGGAGAGATGGAGGGAGGAGAGGTGGAGGGAGGAGAAGAGAGATGAAGGGAGGAGAGGTGAGGAGAGATGGAGGCAGGAGAGATGAAAGAGATGGAAGTAGGAGAGATGGAGGGAGGAGAGGAGAGATGGACTGATGAGAGGTAAGGAGAGATGGAGGGAGGAGAGGAGAGGAAGCATATGGAGCCCTTCACCTCAGCCTGTCCATAGAGACGAAATTACTCTGCACTCACTCTCTCTCTCACGCACGCATGCAAAAACACACGCAGGCACGCACACACACACACACACGCACACACATGCACACACACGCACGCACATGCACACACACAAGCTGGATTTTTGAGTCTTAGGATGGGTTCACTACTTTTGACCAGGGCTTGTAGGCAATAGGGTGCAGACTTAGAGTTAGCATGATTGACAAGCCGCTACAAATAGATAGAAAATTATGGAGAGACAGAGGAGGAGAGAGGGAGGGATGGAGCAGAATACTGATAGGATGTTTAGTTGTTTTCACTGGTTTTCAGAAAGTGGTTCTATCATTTGCTTCGAAGTGTTGGCCTGAATGGGCACATCACTGTCATGTGACAACATCAAAACATTCTCTCTATACAGTGGCTTGTGAAAGTATTCACCCCCGTTGGCATTTTTCGCATTTTGTTGCCTTACAACTTGAAATTAAAATAGATTTTTGGGGGATGATGTAACATTTGATTTACACAACATGCCTACCACTTTGAAGGTTCAAAATATTTTTATTGCGAAAAAAATTGAAATAAGACTAAACCTAGAAAACCTTAGAGTGCATAACTATTCACCCCCCAAATGCAATACTTTGTAGAATCACCTTTTGCAGCAATTACAGCTGCAAGTCTCTTGGGGTGTCTCTATAAGCTTGGCACATCTAAGCCACTAGGATTTTTGCCCATTCTTCAAGGAAAAACTGCTCCATCTCCTTCAAGTTGGATTGGTTCTGCTGGTGTACAGCAATCTTTAAGTCATACCACCGATTCTCAATTGGATTGAGGTACAGGCTTTGACTAGACCAAGACATTTACATGTTTCCCCTTAAACCACTGAGTGTTGCTTTATCAGTATGTTTAGGGTCATTGTTCTGCTGGAAGGTGAACCTCCGTCCCAGTCTAAAATCTCTGGAAGACTGAAACCGGTTTCCCTGTATTTAGCTACATCCAACATTCCTTAAATTCTGACCAGTTTCACAGACTCCACCAATGAAGAACATCCCCACAGCATGATGCTGCCACCACCATGCGGGGATGGTGATCTCTGGGTGATGAGAGGTGTTTTGGTTTCTGCCAAACATAGCATTTTCCATGATGGCCAAGATGCTCAATTTTAGTTTCATCTGACCAGAGAACCTACTTCCATATGTTTAGGACTCTCCCACATGCCTTTTGGAGAACACCAAACGTGTTTGCTTATTTTTTTCTTCAAGCAATGGCTTTTTTCTGGCCACTCTTCTGTAAAGCTCAGCTCTGTGGAGTGTATTACTTAAAATCTTACTATGAACAGAGAATCCAATCTCCGCTGTGCAGCTTTGCAGCTCTTTCAGGGTTATCTTTGATATCTTTATTGCCTCTTTGATTACAGCCCTCTTTGCCTGGTCTGTGAGTTTTGGTGGGCAGCCCTCTCTTGACAGGTTTGTTGTGGTGCCATATTTTTTACATTTATAATAATGGATTTAAAGGTGCTCCGTGGGATGTTCAAAGTTTCAGATATCTTTTTAGAACTCAACCCTGATCTGAACTTCTCCACTACTTTGTCCCTGACCTGTTTGGAGAGCTCCTTGGTCTTCATGGTGCCGCTTGCTTGCTGGTGCCCCTTGCTTAGTGGTGTTGCAGACTGGGGCATTTCAGAACAGGTGTATATATACTGAGATCATGTGACACTTAGATTGCACACAGGTGGACTTTATTTAACTAATGATGTGACTTCTGAAGGTAATTGATTGTACCAGATGTTATTTAGGGGCTTCATAGCAAAGGGGTGTGAATGCATATTAACGCACAACTTTAAAAAAAAATCCACATTTTATTTAATTGTAATTTTTTTAAGTAATTGTTTTAATTTCACTTCACCAATTTGGACTATTTTGTTTACGTCCATTACATGAAATCCAAATAAAAATCCATTCAAATTACAGGTTGTAATGCAACAAAATAGGAAAAACGCTAAGGGGGATGAAACCTTTTGCCAGGCCGTGTATCTGTCTTCATCTGTCTTCTTCCATATCTTCTCTCACCTTGGCTTCTTCCCTACATCTCTCCAGCTCTCCCTCTATCCTTGAATCTCACTCTCTCCATCCATCCATATTTCATTCCTTCCCTCCAGCTCTCTCTCTCTCTCTGTAAATCCCAGCGGTCCAATCTGGTCTTCCCTGTATTAATATTAATGGAATCACAATCAGTGTATAAAACACTGTCTATTTACCCAGTATTACACACTGTGTGTGTGTGTGTGTGTGTGTCAGTGGAGGCTGGTGGGAGGAGCTTTAGGAGGATGGGCTCATTGTAATGGCTGGGATGTAGTAAATGGAACATAGTCAAACATTTTACATGTTTGATGTGTTTGATACCGTTCCATTTACTATATTACAGCCATTACAATGAGCTCATCCTCCTAAAGCTCCTCCCAACCGCCCTCTCTGGTGTGTGTGTGTGTGTGTGTGTGTGTGTGTGTGTGTGTGTGTGTGTGTGTCGCCTAGTGAGAGAATGAACAAAAGTTTCAGCACCAGAAAAGAACAGATGCATCATCTCTCTACTTCCCTCTCCTCTCTTTCTCTCTCTCCTTCCCGCTTCTCTCTTTCTCTCTCTCCTTCCCTCTCCTCTCTTTCTCTCTCTCTCCTTCCCTCTCCTCTCTTTCTCTCTCTCCTTCCCGCTCCTCTCTTTCTCTCTCTCCTTCCCTCTCCTCTCTTTCTCTCTCTCCTTCCCTCTCTTTCTCTCTCTCTCCTTCCATCTCCTCTCTTTCTCTCTCTCTCCTTCCATCTCCTCTCTTTCTCTCTCTCTCCTTCCCTCTCCTCTCTTTCTCTCTCTCCTTCCCTCTCCTCTCTTTCCCTCTCTCCTTCCCTCTCCTCTCTTTCTCTCTCTCCTTCCCTCTCTTTCTCTCTCCTTCCCTCTCCTCTCTTTCTCTCTCTCCTTCCCGCTTCTCTCTTTCTCTCTCTCCTTCCCTCTCCTCTCTTTCTCTCTCTCTCCTTCCCTCTCCTCTCTTTCTCTCTCTCCTTCCCGCTCCTCTCTTTCTCTCTCTCCTTCCCTCTCCTCTCTTTCTCTCTCTCCTTCCCTCTCTTTCTCTCTCTCTCCTTCCATCTCCTCTCTTTCTCTCTCTCTCCTTCCATCTCCTCTCTTTCTCTCTCTCTCCTTCCCTCTCCTCTCTTTCTCTCTCTCCTTCCCTCTCCTCTCTTTCCCTCTCTCCTTCCCTCTCCTCTCTTTCTCTCTCTCCTTCCCTCTCTTTCTCTCTCCTTCCATCTCATCTCTTTCTCTCTCTCTCTCCTTCCATCTCCTCTCTTTCTCTCTCTCTCCTTCCCTCTCCTCTCTTTCTCTCTCTCCTTCCCACTCCTCTCTTTCTCTCTCTCCTTCCATCTCCTCTCTTTCTCTCTCTCCTTCCCTCTCCTCTCTTTCTCTCTCTCCTTCCCTCTCCTCTCTTTCTCTCTTTCTTTCCCTCTCCTCTCTTTCTCGCTCTCCTTCCCTCTCCTCTCTTTCTCTCTTTCCTTCCCTCTCCTATCTTTCTCTCTCTCCTTCCCTCTCCTCTCTTTCTCTCTTTCCTTCCCTCTCCTCTCTTTCTCTCTCTCCTTCCCTCTCCCTCACTATCCTCCCCACTCTCCTCCTCCCTTTTGTTAAAAATGTCTACATAGCCTACATATATAATTGTAGAGACCAGCTGATTATTTTACATGTAGAGACCAGCTGAATATTATACATGTAGAGACCAGGTGACTTCTCTTTCATAATTGATATCATCATCTCCTCTGGAATGCCCTGCTACACTTCCTCCCTCTCTTTATCCTGTCCTCTCTCTTCCTCCAACCTTCCCCCATCCTTCTCCCCCTTCCTTCATTTTTTCAATCCCATCCCTCAATCCCATCTGTGTTGATGTCACTGCTCTAGATGACACTGGGACAACATCACTTGTGACAGACAGACAGACACATTTTGTTCTCCAAACAATCTAGTGTTGTTTATTTGGTCTTGATGGTAGATATCTCAGGGAGATAGAGTGAGCGAGGGAATCGGAGAACGAGAGGTGGTAACCAAACTTAAGGAAAGTTTTGACTATCTACAGATTCGGAGAGTATAGCCTTGCTATTGAGAAAGGCCGCCGTAGGCAGACCTGGCTCTCAATAGAAGACAAGCAATGTGCTCACTGCCCACAACATGAGGTGGAAACTGAGCTGCACTTCCTAACCTCCTTCCCAATGTATGACCATATTAGAGAGACATATTTCCCTCAGATTACACAGACCCGCAAATAATTCCAAATCAAATCCAATTTTGATAAACTCCCATATCTATTGGGTGAAAAACCAGTTTGCAATCACAGCAACAAGATGTGTGTTCCGATGCCATGAGAAAAGGGCGACCAGTGAAGAACACACAAGACTGTAAAATCACCTATATTAATCACGTTGTAACATAAAGAATCAAATTGAATCATGTAGTAACATGTAAAATCAAATGGAATCATTTAGAATCATATGGAATCATGTTGTAACATGTAGAATCATAGTCAGTGTGTGTGTTACGGTACGTGAATGAGGACCCAAAAGCGAATTAACAAAACAGCGTTTCTTTAATGAGGAAACACATGTAGGCTCAGATGGACAGGCAGATTCCGACAGGACAGGACAAGGTTAGATGAACTGGCAGATTCCGACAGGACAGGACAAGGTTGCAGCAAACACGACGATAGTCTGGTTCAGGCATGGGAAACACAAACGAGAATCCGACAAGGACAGAAGCAGGAACAGAGAGAGATATAGAGACCTAATCAGAGGGAAAAAGGGAACAGGTGGGAAAAGGGGTGAACGAGGTAGTTAGAGGAGACAAGGAACAGCTGGGGGAAGGAGGGTAAGAAAAGGTAACCTAATACGACCAGCAGAGGGAGACAGGGTGAAGAGAAAGGACAGAAACAAGACACAACATGACAATACATGACAGTGTGGGGGTACAGGTTAGTAATGAGGCTATAGACAGGGGGTACCGGTACCGAGTCAATGTGTGGGGGTACAGGTTAGAGGTAATTTGTACATGTAGGTAGGGGTAAAGTGGCTATGCATAGATAATAAACAGCGAGTAGCAGCAGTGTAAAAACAAATGGAGGGTACTGGTACCGCTTGCCGTGCGGCAACAGAGAGAACAGTCTATGACTAGGGAGGCTGGAGTATCTCATCTGTTCTTATGAATCAACTTATGATGAGGCATTTCCCTCTCCCTCCCTCCATCTTCCCCTTGTTCACCCCCCCCCCCCCCCCTTCCACACTCCCACTCTCTTTATCTCTGAAGAGAGAGTCTTGTGGTTCAGGTGCGTAGATAAGGGACTTAGCTCCATTAAACAGAGCTCCTCTGAAGAGTCGTCTGTTATCTGATTTAGAAACAGTGGAGGGGAGTGGGGTAGGACTGTACCTGTTATCTGATTTAGAAACAGTGGAGGGGAGTGGGGTAGAGTTGTACCTGTTATCTGATTTAGAAACAGTGGAGGGGAGTGGGGTAGAGCTGCTGTGGGAATGACACTGATCTGATTCATGGTCAACCCCCTGAGACTCAAGCACGTACAGTGCATTTGGAAAGTATTCAGACCCCTTGACATTGTCCACTGTTTTTATGTTACAGCCTTATTCTAAAATGGATTAAATGATGTTTTACACACAGTACTCCATAATGACAAAATGAAAACAGGTTTAGACATTTTTTCTAATTTATAAAAAATGAAAAACAAATACATTATTTACATAAGTATTTCAGACCCTTTGCTAAGAGACTTGAAATTGAGCTCAGGTGCATCCTGATTCCATTGATCATCCACCTGTGGTAAATTCAATTGTTTGGACATGATTTGGAAAGGCACACACCTGTCTATATAAGGTCCCACAGTTAACAGTGCATGTCAGAGAAAAAACCAAGCCATGAGGTCGAAGGAAGTTTGGAACCATGAAGACTCTTCCTAGATCTAGAGAAGGTCGTCCCCCCCCCCCCCCCCCATCTTGACTCCACCTCTTGGTAATGTCTCAGTCTCGCCCCCCTGTCGGTCTCTGTCTTTGACTCGGTCTCACCCCTCTCGGTGTTGACTCGGTCTCACCTCTCCTCTCGGTGTTGACTCGGTCTCACCCCTCCTCTCAGTGTTGACTCGGTCTCTCACCCCTCCTCTCGGTCTTGACTCGGTCTCACCCCTCCTCTCAGTGTTGACTCGGTCTCTCACCCCTCCTTTCGGTCTTGACTCGGTCTCACCCCTCCTCTCAGTGTTGACTCGGTCTCTCACCCCTCCTCTCGGTCTTGACTCGGTCTCACCCCTCCTCTCGGTGTTGACTCGGTCTCTCACCCCTCCTCTCGGTGTTGACTCGGTCTCACCCCTCCTCTCGGTGTTGACTCGGTCTCTCACCCCTCCTCTCGGTGTTGACTCGGTCTCTCACCCCTCCTCTCAGTGTTGACTCGGTCTCACCCCTCCTCTCAGTGTTGACTCGGTCTCTCACCCCTCCTCTCAGTGTTGACTCGGTCTCTCACCCCTCCTCTCGGTCATGACTCGGTCTCTCACCCCTCCTCTCGGTCTTGACTCGGTCTCTCACCCCTCCTCTCGGTCTTGACTCGGTCTCTCACCCCTCCTCTCGGTCTTGACTCGGTCTCACCCCTCCTCTCGGTCTTGACTCGGTCTCTCACCCCTCGTCTCGGTCTTGACTCGGTCTCTCACCCCTCGTCTCGGTCTTGACTCGGTCTCACCCCTCCTCTCGGTCTTGACTCTGTCTCACCCCTCCTCTCGGTGTTGACTCGGTCTCACCCCTCCTCTCGGTCATGACTCGGTCTCACCCCTCCTCTCAGTGTTGACTCTGTCTCTCACCCCTCCTCTCGGTCTTGACTCGGTCTCACCCCTCCTCTCAGTGTTGACTCGGTCTCTCACCCCTCCTCTCGGTCTTGACTCGGTCTCACCCCTCCTCTCAGTGTTGACTCGGTCTCACCCCTCCTCTCGGTCTTGACTCGGTCTAGTTCCACCTCTCAGTGTTGACTCGGTCTCACCCCTCCTCTCAGTCTTGACTCGGTCTCACCCCTCCTCTCGGTCTTGACTCGGTCTCACCCCTCCTCTCGGTCTTGACTCGGTCTCACCCCTCCTCTCGGTGTTGACTCAGTCTCACCCCCGATCTCAGTCTTGCCCCCCAGATACAAAGACATAGACCCAGATACTAAAATATAGACCCAGATACATAGACCCAGACAGTACATAGATATAGACCCAGATACATAGATATAGACCCAGATACATAGACCCAGACAGTACATAGATATAGACCCAGATACATAGATATAGACCCAGATACATAGACCCAGACAGTACATAGATAAAGACCCAGATACATAAATATAGACCCAGATACATAGACCCAGACAGTACATAGATAAAGACCCAGATACATAGATATAGACCCAGATACATAGACCCAGACAGTACATAGATAAAGACCCAGATATATAGACCCAGATACATAGACATACAGTAGACCCAGACGCAAACATTCTGTTAAGAATAGCGAATGGTCACAACGACAGAAACGCTTGCATGCACGCAAAAGCACACACACACACACCCTCCCAGACAGCCGTGTGGTGCTGGTCCAAAAAACCCCAACACAATTCAATCTGACTGTCCCATGCTCCAGTGGACTCATTTCAACAGCTTTTAAATTACAACTGTTCAGAGAAAAACAGAGCTCTCTTCTTCTCCAACTCTAATATCATCAAGTAAAAGAACATTATAGCGATTATCAAACATCCAGCCAGCAATACCCATAGAATAGTATAAATGCTAATATCACCGGGTTATACATACAGAATACTGTTAATGCTAATATCACCCAGTAATACATACAGAATACTGTTAATGCTAATATCACCCAGTATTACATACAGAATACTGTTAATGCTAATATCACCCAGTAATACATACAGATTACTGTTAATGCTAATATCACCCAGTAATACATACAGACGTTTCTCGTCAGCTCTGGGCTTGTAACCCCCTTGGCGTTTTTCCTATTTTGTTGCATTACAACCTGTAATTTAAATGGATTTTTATTTGTGTTTCATGTCATGGACAAACACAAAATAGTCTAACTTGGTGAAGTGGGAAAACATGTATTGTTTCAAAAAGTTCTAAAAAACACCAAATGGAAAAGTGGTGTGTGTATTCACCCCTTTGCTATGAAGCCACTATGAAGATCTGGTGCCACCAATTACCTTCAGAAGTCACATAATTAAATAAAGTCCACCTGTGTGCAATCTAAGTGTCACATGATCTCAGTAAATATGCATCTGTTCTGAAAGGCCCCAGAGTCTGCAACACCACTAAGCAAGCGGCACCATGAAGACCAAGGAGCTCTCCAAACATGTCAGGGACAAAGTAGTGGAGAAGTACAGATCAGGGTTGGGTTATAAAAAAATATCAGAAACTTTGAACATCCCACGGAGCACCATTACATCCAATATAAAAACATGGAAAGAATATGGCACCACAACAAACCTGCCACAACAAACCTAATCAGAGAGGCAACAAAGTGACCAAAGATAACCCTGAAGGAGCTGCAAAGCTCCACAGCGGAGTTTGGAGTATCTGTCCATAGGACCAGTTTAAGCCGTACACTCCACATAGCTGGGCTTTAAGGAAGAGTGGCAAGGAAAAAGACATAGCTTGAAGAAGACAATAAGCAAACATGTTTGGTGTTTGCCAAAAGGCATGTGGGAGACTCCCCAACATATGGAAGAAGGTTCTCTGGTCAGAATAGACTAAAATTGAGATTTTTGACCATCAAGGAAAACACTATGTCTGGCGCAAACCCTACACCTCTCATCATTTCGAGAACAACATCCCCACAGTGAAGCATGGTGGTGGCAGCATCCCCACGGTGAAGCATGGTGGTGGCAGCATCCCTACGGTGAAGCATGGTGGTGGCAGCATCCCCACGGTGAAGCATGGTGGTGGCAGCATCCCTACGGTGAAGCATGGTGGTGTCAGCATCCCTACGGTGAAGCATGGTGGTGGCAGCATCCCCACAGTGAAGCATGGTGGTGTCAGCATCGTGCCGTGGTGATGTTTTTCATCGGCAGGGACTGGGAGAAATTCTTGAGGGAAACCTGTTTCAGTCTTCCAGAGATTTGAGACTGGGACGGACATTCACCTTCCAGCAGGACAATGACCCTAAACATACTGCTAAAGCAGCATCAATGCTGCCCAGACCTCAATCCAAATGAGAATCTGTGGTATGATTTAAAGATTGCTGTACACCAGCAGAACCCATCCAACTTGAAGGAGCTGGAGCAGTTTTGCACTGAAAAATTATTTTAAAAAATCCCAGTGGCTAGATAGTGGCTAGATGTGCCAAGCTTATAGAGACACTTGCAGCTCTAATTGCTGCAACTCTACCAATGTTTTTGACTTTGGGGTTTGAATAGTTATGCACGCTCAAGTTCTGTTTTTTTTTTGTCTTATATCTTGTTCATTCACAATAAAAATAGTTTGCATCTTCAAAGTGGCAGGCATGTTGTGTAAATCAACAAAATTAATTCAAGATTGTAAGGCAACAAAATAGGAAAAATGCCAAGTGGGTACTTTCACAAGCCAATGTACACAAACACGTGTGCGGGTTAATATTGTCAAAAAGCACGATACATTTCTTTCCACAGCATGAGCCCCACCTTCTTCTACATATACATCAACGAAATGGTGAGGGCACTAGAAAAGTCTGCAGCACCCGGCCTCACCCTACTAGAATCTGAAGACAAATGTCTACTGTTCGCTGATGATCTGGTGCTTCTGTCACCAACCAAGGAGGGCCTACAGCAGCACCTAGATCTTCTGCACAGATTCTGTCAGACCTGGGCCCTGACAGTAAATCTCAGTCAGGCAAAAACAGTGGTGTTCTTAAAAATATCCAGTTGCTAGTACCACAAATACAAATTCAATCGAGACACAGTTGCCCTAGAGCACACACAACCACCTAAAAGGAATGAATCCCAAACCTTCCTTAACAAGCCATCATCTACAGAGAGATGAACCTAGAGAAGAGTCCCCGAAGCAAGCTGGTCCTGGGGCTCTGCTCACAAACACAAACAGACCCCACAAAGCCCCAGGACAGCAACACAATTAGACCCAACCAAATAATGAGAAAACAAAAAGATAATTACTTGATACGTTGGAAAGAATTTACAAAACTTTAATGCTATTTGGCCGTAAACATAAAATACCCGACCACTGTGACTGACCCAAAATTAAGGAAAGCTTTGACTATGTACAGACTAAGTGAGCATAGCATTGCTATTGCTAGAAGTGGCCGTAGGCAGATTGGCTCTCAAGAGAAGACAGGCTTTGTACCCACTGCCCACAAAATGAGATGGAAACTGAGCTGCACCTTCCTAACCTCCTGCCAAATGTATGACCATATTAGAGAGACATATTTCCCTCAGATTTCAGAGACCCACAAATAATTCTTAAACGAACCCAATTGTGTTAAACTCCCATATCTACTGGGTGAAATTCCACAGTGTGCCATCACAGCAGCAACACTTTTTGACCTGTTGCCAAGAAAAGGGCAACCAGTGAAGAACACACACCATTGTAAATACAACCTGTAGATACAACCTGTAAATACCTGTAAATACAACTGTAGATACAACCTGTAAATACCTGTAAATACAACTGTAGATACAACCTGTAAATACCTGTAAATACAACCTGTAAATACAACTGTAGATACAACCTGTAAATACCTGTAAATACAACTGTAGATACAACCTGTAAATACCTGTAAATACAACCTGTAAATACAACTGTAGATACAACCTGTAAATACCTGTAAATACAACTGTAGATACAACCTGTAAATACCTGTAAATACAACTGTAGATACAACCTGTAAATACAACCTGTAGATACAACCTGTAAATACCTGTAAATACAACTGTAGATACAACCTGTAAATACCTGTAAATACAACTGTAGATACAACCTGTAAATACCTGTAAATACAACCTGTAAATACAACTGTAGATACAACCTGTAAATACCTGTAAATACAACTGTAGATACAACCTGTAAATACCTGTAAATACAACTGTAGATACAACCTGTAAATACAACCTGTAGATACAACCTGTAGATACTACCTGTAAATACCTGTAAATACAACCTGTAGATGCAACCTGTAGATGCAACCTGTAGATACAACCTGTAAATACCTGTAAATACAACCTGTAGATGCAACCTGTAGATACAACCTGTAAATACCTGTAAATACAACTGTAGATACAACCTGTAAATACCTGTAAATACAACTGTAGATACAACCTGTACATACCTGTAAATACAACCTGTAAATACAACCTGTAAATACAACCTGTAAATACCTGTAAATACAACTGTAGATACAACCTGTAAATACCTGTAAATACAACCTGTAGATACAACCTGTAAATACAACCTGTAAATACCTGTAAATACAACTGTAGATACAACCTGTATATACCTTTAGATACAACCTGTAAATACCTGTAGATACAACCTGTAGATACAACCTGTAAATACCTGTAAATACAACCTGTAAATACAACCTGTAGATACAACCTGTAAATACCTGTAAATACAACTGTAGATACAACCTGTAAATACAACTGTAGATACAACCTGTAAATACCTGTAGATACAACCTGTAAATACAACCTGTAAATACAACCTGTAAATACCTGTAGATACAACCTGTAGATACAACCTGTAAATACCTGTAAATACAACCTGTAGATACAACCTGTAAATACCTGTAAATACAACTGTAAATACAACTGTAAATACCTGTAAATACAACTGTAGATACAACCTGTAGATACAACCTGTAAATACCTGTAAATACAACTGTAGATACAACCTGTAAATACCTGTAAATACAACTGTAGATACAACCTGTAAATACCTGTAAATACAACTGTAGATACAACCTGTAAATACCTGTAAATACAACCTGTAGATACAACCTGTAAATACCTGTAAATACAACTGTAGATACAACCTGTAAATACCTGTAAATACAACCTGTAGATACAACCTGTAAATACCTGTAAATACAACTGTAGATACATCCTGTAAATACCTGTAAATACAACTGTAGATACAACCTGTAAATACCTGTAAATACAACCTGTAGATACAACCTGTAAATACATTTTTCAAAAACCGAAACAGCCTATACTTGTGTAAACTAACACAGAACAAGGACATCAGGACACTAAGGACAATCACCCACCCCAAACTCAAAGAATATGGCTGCCTAAATATGGTTCCCAATCAGAGACAATGATAAACACCTGCCTCTGATTGAGAACCACTTCAGACAGCCATAGACTTAACTAGAACACCCCACTAGCTACAATCCCCATACAAACACACCACATACAAAAACCCATGCCACACCCTGGCCTGACCAAATAAATAAAGATAAACACAAAATACTTCGACCAGGGCGTGACAACCTGTAGATACAACCTGTAAATACCTGTAGATACAACCTGTAAATTCAACCTGTAAATACCTGTAAATACCTGTAGATACAACCTGTAAATACCTGTAAATACCTGTAGATGCAACCTGTAAATACCTGTAAATACAACCTGTAGATACAACCTGTAAATACCTGTAAATACAACTGTAGATACAACCTGTAAATACCTGTAAATACAACCTGTAGATACAACCTGTAAATACCTGTAAATACAACTCTAGATACAACCTGTAAATACCTGTAAATACAACCTGTAGATACAACCTGTAAATACCTGTAAATAAAACTGTAGATACAACCTGTACATACCTGTAAATACAACTGTAGATACAACCTGTAAATACCTGTAGATACAACCTGTAAATACCTGTAGATACAACCTGTAAATACCTGTAGATACAACCTGTAAATACCTGTAGATACAACCTGTAAATACCTGTAGATACAACCTGTAAATACCTGTAGATACAACCTGTAAATACCTGTAGATACAACCTGTAAATACCTGTAAATACAACCTGTAAATACCTGTAAATACAACTGTAGATACAACATGTAAATACCTGTAAATACAACCTGTAGATACAACCTGTAAATACCTGTAGATACAACCTGCAAATACCTGTAAATACAACTGTAGATACAACCTGTAAATACAACCTGTAGATACAACCTGTAAATACCTGTAAATACAACTCTAGATACAACCTGTAAATACCTGTAAATACAACCTGTAGATACAACCTGTACATACCTGTAAATACAACTGTAGATACAACCTGTAAATACCTGTAGATACAACCTGTAAATACCTGTAGATACAACCTGTAAATACCTGTAGATACAACCTGTAAATAACTGTAAATACAACTGTAGATACAACCTGTAAATACCTGTAAATACAATCTGTAGATACAACCTGTAAATACCTGTAGATACAACCTGCAAATACCTGTAAATACAACCTGTAGATACAACCTGTAAATACCTGTAAATACAACTGTAGATACAACCTGTAAATACCTGTAAATACAACTGTAGATACAACCTGTAAATACCTGTAGATACAACCTGTAGATACAACCTGTAAATACCTGTAAATACAACTTTAGATACAACCTGTAAATACCTGTAAATACAACCTGTAGATACAACCTGTAAATACCTGTAAATACAACCTGTAAATACCTGTAAATATCTGTAAATACCTGTAGATACAACCTGTAAATACCTGTAGATACAACCTGTAAATACAACTGTAGATACAACCTGTACATACCTGTAAATACAACTGTAGATACAACCTGTAAATACCTGTAGATACAACCTGTAAATACCTGTAGATACAACCTGTAAATACCTGTAGATGCAACCTGTAAATACCTGTAGATACAACCTGTAAATACCTGTAGATACAACCTGTAAATACCTGTAGATACAACCTGTAAATACCTGTAAATAAAACCTGTAAATACCTGTAAATACAACTGTAGATACAACCTGTAAATACCTGTAAATACAACCTGTAGATACAACCTGTAAATACCTGTAGATACAACCTGTAAATACCTGTAAATACAACCTGTAGATACAACCTGTAAATACCTGTAGATACAACCTGCAAATACCTGTAAATACAACTGTAGATACAAACTGTAAATACCTGTAAATACAACCTGTAGATACAACCTGTAAATACCTGTAAATACAACTCTAGATACAACCTGTAAATACAACCTGTAGATACAACCTGTAAATACCTGTAAATAAAACTGTAGATACAACCTGTACATACCTGTAAATACAACTGTAGATACAACCTGTAAATACCTGTAGATACAACCTGTAAATACCTGTAGATACAACCTGTAAATACCTGTAGATACAACCTGTAAATACCTGTAAATACAACTGTAGATACAACCTGCAAATACCTGTAAATACAACCTGTAGATACAACCTGTAAATACCTGTAAATACAACTGTAGATACAACCTGTAAATACCTGTAGATACAACCTGTAGATACAACCTGTAAATACCTGTAAATACAACTGTAGATACAACCTGTAAATACCTGTAAATACAACCTGTAGATACAACCTGTAAATACCTGTAAATACAACCTGTAAATACCTGTAAATATCTGTAAATCCCTGTAGATACAACCTGTAAATACCTGTAGATACAACCTGTAAATACAACTGTAGATACAACCTGTAAATACCTGTAAATACAACTGTAGATACAACCTGTAAATACCTGTAAATACAACTGTAGATACAACCTGTAAATACCTGTAGATACAACCTGTAAATACCTGTAAATACCTGTAAATGCCTGTAGATACAACCTGTAAATACCTGTAGATACAACCTGTAAATACCTGTAGATACAACCTGTAAATACAACCTGTAAATACCTGTAAATACCTGTAAATACCTGTTGATACAACCTGTAAATACCTGTAAATACCTGTAAATACCTGTAGATACAACCTGTAAATACAACTGTAGATACAACCTGTAAATACCTGTAAATACAACTGTAGATACAACCTGTAAATACCTGTAAATACAACTGTAGATACAACCTGTAAATACCTGTAAATACCTGTAGATACAACCTGTAAATACCTGTAAATACCTGTAAATACAACTGTAGATACAACCTGTAAATACCTGTAAATACCTGTAGATACAACCTGTAAATACCTGTAAATACAACCTGTAGATACAACCTGTAAATACCTTTAGATACAACCTGTAAATACCTGTAAATACAACTGTAGATGGCTGCAGTTTTATTGACTCTTAACCAACCAAGAGATCATACGAGCTGCTATTCTGATTGTTTTTTCACATTGTTTGTAACTTATTTTGTACAGAATGTTGCTGCTACCGTCTCTTATGACCGAAAAGAGCTTCTGGACATCAGAACAGTGATTACTCACCTCAAATTGGACAAACCATGTCAACAAACCATTTTTTCTTTCATGAGTCAGACAGGAAGGATACAAACACTCTAACAGGCCCTCATCCCTGTCAGAAACTGAGATTTTGCAGAAAGAGATCAAGGTACCTTGTGAGGATCAGGCGACGAATGGCTAATCTGCCTTTGCCATCCGTACTGTTAGCTAAAATTCAATCCCTAGAAAATAAATGGGAAAAACTGAAAGCACTTACAGTGGGGCAAAAACGTATTTAGTCAGCCGCCAATTGTGCAAGTTCTCCAACTTAAAAAGATGAGAGAGGCCTGTAATTTTCATCATAGGTACACTTCAACTATGTCAGACAAAATTAGCAAAAAAAATCAAGAAATTAACATTGTAGAATTTTTAATGAATTTATTTGCAAATGATGGTGTAAAATAAGACTTCACTGACATTTTTAACCTCTCCTGTTTGAGTCTGTAATAGCAACATGTTTCAAGCAGACCACCATAGCCCCTGTGCCCAAGAACACTAAGGTAACCTGCCTAAATGACTACCGACCCGTAGCACTCACCTCTGTAGCCATGAAGTGCTTTGAAAGACTGGTCATGGCTCACATCAACACCATTTATCCCAGAAACCCTTGACCCACTCCAATTTGCATACCGACCAAACTGATCCACAGATGATGCAATCTCTATGACACTCCACACTGCCCTTTACCACCTGGACAAAAGGAACACCTCTGTGAGAATGCTGTTCATTGACAGGTCAGCTCAGCTCAGCGTTCAACACCATAGTTCCCTCAAAGCTCATCACTACGCTAAGGACCCTGGGACTAAACACCTCCCTCTGCAACTGGATCCTGGACTTCCCGACAGGCCACGCTCAGGTGGCAAGGGTAGGTAACAACACAGCCACCATGCTGAGATTCAACACAGTGGCCTATCAGTGGTGCGTGCTCAGTCCCCTCCTGTACTCTCTGTTCACTCATGAATGCACGGTCAGGCACGACTCCAACACAGTCATTAAGTTTGCCAATGACACAATAGTGGTAGGCCTTCTCCCGACAACGATGAGACAGCCTATAGTGAGGAGGTCAGAGACCTGGCAGTGTGGTGCCAGGACAACAACCTCTCCCTCAATGTGATCAAGACAAAGGAGCTGATTGTGGACTACAGGAAAAGGAGGACCAAGCTTTCCCCATTCTCATCGACTGGGCTGTAGTAGAGCAGTTGCCATACCAGGCAGTGATGCAACCCGTCAGGATGCTCTCGATGGTGCAGCTGTTGAGGATAGCAAACTAACATGGTCAGTGAAGAGGGCATGACAAAACCTCAGGAGACCGAAAAGATTTGGCATGGGTCCTCAGATCCTCAACAGCTGCACCATCGAGAGCATCCTGACGGGTTGCATCACTGCCTGGTATGGCAACTGCTCGGCCTCCAACCGCAAGGCACTAGAGAGGGTAGCGCATACAGCCCAGTACATCACTGGGGCCAAGCTTCCTGACATCCAGGACCTCTATACCAGGCGGTGTAGGGGAGGAGAGAGGAGGAACGGAGGGAGGGGTGAGTCTGAGGAAGACACCAGCCACCCTAGTCATAGACTTTTCTCTCTGCTACCGCACGGCAAGCGATACCTGAGCTGGGTCTAAACAGCAAGAAACACATTTCCTGTCAGTTAAGTCAATTAAGAACAAATTCTTATTTTCAATGACAGCCTAGGAACAGTGAGTTAATTGCCTTGTTCAGGGGCAGAACGACATATTTGTACGTTGTCAGGTTGGGGATTTGAACTTGCAACCTTTTGGTTACTAGTCCAACGCTCTAACCACTAGGCTACCCTGCCGTCCTAATCTATGCATAATCACTTTAATAACTCTACCTACATGTACATAATACCTCAATTACTATTTGCACATCGTTACAACACTGTATATCGACATAATATGACATTTGAACTGTCTTTACTCTTTTGGAACTTCTGTGAGTGTAATGTTTACTGTTAATTTTTTATTGTTTATTTCACTTGCATTGGCAATGTTAACATATGTTTCCCATGTCAATAAAGCCCCTTAAATTAGAGAGAGAGAGAGAGAGAGAGAGAGAGAGAGAGAGAGAGAGATGGCGAGAGTGTTTGTGTGTGTAACAAAAGGCATAATTACTGAGGTAACAGAAGGAGGGTTGAGACTAAGGAAGAGGAGGGGAGGAGAGAGGAGGAACGGAGGGAGGGGTGGGTCTGAGGAAGAGGAGAGGAAGATAGAGGAGGAACAGAGGAAGGAGTGAGTCTGAGGAAGAGGAGGAGGAGAGAGGAGGAGGGGAGAAGAGAGGAACAGAGGGAGGTGTGAGACTGAGGAGAAGAGGAGGAGAGAGGAGAAGCAAGGAACAGAGGGAGGTGTGAGACTGAGGAGAAGAGGAGGAGAGAGCAGGAGAGAGGAGAGAGGAGGAGAGAGGAGAAGCTAGGAACAGAGGGAGGTGAGAGAGCAGGAGAGAGGAGGAGAGAGGAGGAGGGGAGAAGCGAGGAACAGAGGGACGTGTGAGACTGAGGAGAAGAGGAGGAGAAAGGAAAAGCAAGGAACAGAGGGAGGTGTGAGACTGAGGAGAAGAGGAGGAGAGAGCAGGAGAGAGGAGGAGAGAGGAACAGAGGGACGTGTGAGACTGAGGAGAAGAGGAGGAGAGAGCAGGAGAGAGGCGAAGAGGGGAACAGAGGGACGTGTGAGACTGAGGAGAAGAGCAGGAGAGAGGAGAAGCGAGGAACAGAGGGAGGTGAGAGAGCAGGAGAGAGGAGGAGAGAGGAGAAGCAAGGAACAGAGGGAGGTGTGAGACTGAGGAGAAGAGGAGGAGAGAGCAGGAGAGAGGAGGAGAAGAGAAGGAGAGAGCAGGAGAGAGCAGGAGAGAGGGGTAAAAAAAGAAAGGCGAGAAAGGAGAAGAGCGGAACAGAAGGTTGTGATGTTGAGAGGGAGTGACATTCCAAGACAATACCCTGCAGTGTTAATATTAAACAACTAGAGAGTGGCTCTCACTGCTGTAGCACACTCACACACACACACACACACACACGCCTTGTCACTTTCCCTCAACTCTTATGCATATACAGTACTTCAGGTACCTTGTACCCCTGATCCTCCCTGTATATACAGTACCTCATTTACATCGTACCCTTGGTCTGGTACTCCCTGTATATACAGTACCTTGTACCCCTGCACAGAGATCTGGTACTCCCTGTATATACAGTACCTCGTTCTCCTAAACAGAGATCTGGTACTCCCTGTATATACAGTACCTTGTACCCCTGCACAGAGATCTGGTACTCCCTGTATATACTGTACCTTGTACCCCTGCACAGAGATCTGGTACTCCCTGTATATACAGTACCTTGTACCCCTGCACAGAGATCTGGTACTCCCTGTATATACAGTACCTTGTACCCCTGCACAGAGATCTGGTACTCCCTGTATATACAGTACCTTGTACCCCTGCACAGAGATCTGGTACTCCCTGTATATACAGTACCTTGTACCCCTGCACAGAGATCTGGTACTCCCTGTATATACAGTACCTCGTTCTCCTAAACAGAGATCTGGTACTCCCTGTATATACAGTACCTTGTACCCATGCGCAGTGATCTGGTACTCCCTGTATATACAGTACCTCGTTCTCCTAAACAGAGATCTGGTACTCCCTGTATATACAGTACCTTGTACCCCTGCACAGAGATCTGGTACTCCCTGTATATACAGTACCTCGTTCTCCTAAACAGAGATCTGGTACTCCCTGTATATACAGTACCTTGTACCCCTGCACAGAGATCTGGTACTCCCTGTATATACAGTACCTTGTACCCCTGCACAGAGATCTGGTACTCCCTGTATATACAGTACCTTGTACCCCTGCACAGAGATCTGGTACTCCCTGTATATACAGTACCTTGTACCCCTGCACAGAGATCTGGTACTCCCTGTATATACAGTACCTCGTTCTCCTAAACAGAGATCTGGTACTCCGTGTATATACAGTACCTTGTACCCCTGCACAGAGATCTGGTACTCCCTGTATATACAGTACCTTGTACCCCTGCACAGAGATCTGGTACTCCCTGTATATACAGTACCTTGTACCCCTGCACAGAGATCTGGTACTCCCTGTATATACAGTACCTTGTACCCCTGCACAGAGATCTGGTACTCCCTGTATATACAGTACCTTGTACCCCTGCACAGAGATCTGGTACTCCCTGTATATACAGTACCTTGTACCCCTGCACAGAGATCTGGTACTCCCTGTATATACAGTACCTTGTACCCCTGCACAGAGATCTGGTACTCCCTGTATATACAGTACCTTGTACCCCTGCACAGAGATCTGGTACTCCCTGTATATACAGTACCTTGTACCCCTGCACAGAGATCTGGTACTCCCTGTATATACAGTACCTTGTACTCCTGCACAGAGATCTGGTACTCCCTGTATATACAGTACCTTGTACCCCTGCACAGAGATCTGGTACTCCCTGTATATACAGTACCTCGTTCTCCTAAACAGAGATCTGGTACTCCCTGTATATACAGTACCTTGTACCCCTGCACAGAGATCTGGTACTCCCTGTATATACAGTACCTTGTACCCCTGCACAGAGATCTGGTACTCCCTGTATATACAGTACCTTGTACCCCTGCACAGAGATCTGGTACTCCCTGTATATACAGTACCTTGTACCCCTGCACAGAGATCTGGTACTCCCTGTATATACAGTACCTTGTACCCCTGCACAGAGATCTGGTACTCCCTGTATATACAGTACCTTGTACCCCTGCACAGAGATCTGGTACTCCCTGTATATACAGTACCTTGTACCCCTGCACAGAGATCTGGTACTCCCTGTATATACAGTACCTCGTTCTCCTAAACAGAGATCTGGTACTCCCTGTATATACAGTACCTTGTACCCCTGCACAGAGATCTGGTACTCCCTGTATATACAGTACCTTGTACCCCTGCACAGAGATCTGGTACTCCCTGTATATACAGTACCTTGTACCCCTGCACAGAGATCTGGTACTCCCTGTATATACAGTACCTTGTACCCCTGCACAGAGATCTGGTACTCCCTGTATATACAGTACCTTGTACCCCTGCACAGAGATCTGGTACTCCCTGTATATACAGTACCTCGTACCCCTGCACAGAGATCTGGTACTCCCTGTATATACAGTACCTTGTACCCCTGCACAGAGATCTGGTACTCCCTGTATATACAGTACCTCGTACCCCTGCACAGAGATCTGGTACTCCCTGTATATACAGTACCTCGTACCCCTGCACAGAGATCTGGTACTCCCTGTATATACAGTACCTTGTACCCCTGCACAGAGATCTGGTACTCCCTGTATACACAGTACCTTGTACCCCTGCACAGAGATCTGGTACTCCCTGTATATACTGTACCTTGTACCCCTGCACAGAGATCTGGTACTCCCTGTATACACAGTACCTTGTACCCCTGCACAGAGATCTGGTACTCCCTGTATATACTGTACCTTGTTCTCCTAAACAGAGATCTGGTACTCCCTGTATATACAGTACCTTGTACCCCTGCACAGAGATCTGGTACTCCCTGTATATACAGTACCTTGTACCCCTGCACAGAGATCTGGTACTCCCTGTATATACAGTACCTCGTTCTCCTAAACAGAGATCTGGTACTCCCTGTATATACAGTACCTTGTACCCCTGCACAGAGATCTGGTACTCCCTGTATATACAGTACCTCGTTCTCCTAAACAGAGATCTGGTACTCCCTGTATATACAGTACCTCGTTCTCCTAAACAGAGATCTGGTACTCCCTGTATATACAGTACCTCGTACCCCTGCACAGAGATCTGGTACTCCCTGTATATACAGTACCTTGTACCCCTGCACAGAGATCTGGTACTCCCTGTATATACAGTACCTTGTACCCCTGCACAGAGATCTGGTACTCCCTGTATACACAGTACCTTGTACCCCTGCACAGAGATCTGGTACTCCCTGTATATACTGTACCTTGTACCCCTGCACAGAGATCTGGTACTCCCTGTATACACAGTACCTTGTACCCCTGCACAGAGATCTGGTACTCCCTGTATATACTGTACCTTGTTCTCCTAAACAGAGATCTGGTACTCCCTGTATATACAGTACCTTGTACCCCTGCACAGAGATCTGGTACTCCCTGTATATACAGTACCTTGTACCCCTGCACAGAGATCTGGTACTCCCTGTATATACAGTACCTCGTTCTCCTAAACAGAGATCTGGTACTCCCTGTATATACAGTACCTTGTACCCCTGCACAGAGATCTGGTACTCCCTGTATATACAGTACCTCGTTCTCCTAAACAGAGATCTGGTACTCCCTGTATATACAGTACCTCGTTCTCCTAAACAGAGATCTGGTACTCCCTGTATATACAGTACCTCGTACCCCTGCACAGAGATCTGGTACTCCCTGTATATACAGTACCTTGTACCCCTGCACAGAGATCTGGTACTCCCTGTATATACTGTACCTTGTACCCCTGCACAGAGATCTGGTACTCCCTGTATATACAGTACCTTGTACCCCTGCACAGAGATCTGGTACTCCCTGTATATACAGTACCTTGTACCCCTGCACAGAGATCTGGTACTCCCTGTATATACTGTACCTTGTACCCCTGCACAGAGATCTGGTACTCCCTGTATATACAGTACCTCGTTCTCCTGCACAGAGATCTGGTACTCCCTGTATATACAGTACCTTGTACCCCTGCACAGAGATCTGGTACTCCCTGTATATACAGTACCTCGTTCTCCTGCACAGAGATCTGGTACTCCCTGTATATACAGTACCTTGTACCCCTGCACAGAGATCTGGTACTCCCTGTATATACAGTACCTTGTACCCCTGCACAGAGATCTGGTACTCCCTGTATATACAGTACCTTGTACCCCTGCACAGAGATCTGGTACTCCCTGTATATACAGTACCTTGTACCCCTGCACAGAGATCTGGTACTCCCTGTATATACAGTACCTTGTACCCCTGCACAGAGATCTGGTACTCCCTGTATATACAGTACCTTGTACCCCTGCACAGAGATCTGGTACTCCCTGTATATACAGTACCTCGTTCTCCTGCACAGAGATCTGGTACTCCCTGTATATACAGTACCTTGTACCCCTGCACAGAGATCTGGTACTCCCTGTATACACAGTACCTTGTACCCCTGCACAGAGATCTGGTACTCCCTGTATATACAGTACCTTGTACCCCTGCACAGAGATCTGGTACTCCCTGTATATACAGTACCTTGTACCCCTGCACAGAGATCTGGTACTCCCTGTATATACAGTACCTTGTACCCCTGCACAGAGATCTGGTACTCCCTGTATATACAGTACCTTGTACCCCTGCACAGAGATCTGGTACTCCCTGTATATACAGTACCTTGTACCCCTGCACAGAGATCTGGTACTCCCTGTATATACAGTACCTTGTACCCCTGCACAGAGATCTGGTACTCCCTGTATATACAGTACCTTGTACCCCTGCACAGAGATCTGGTACTCCCTGTATATACAGTACCTTGTACCCCTGCACAGAGATCTGGTACTCCCTGTATATACAGTACCTTGTACCCCTGCACAGAGAGCTGGTACTCCCTGTATATACAGTACCTTGTACCCCTGCACAGAGATCTGGTACTCCCTGTATATACAGTACCTTGTACCCCTGCACAGAGATCTGGTACTCCCTGTATATACAGTACCTTGTACCCCTGCACAGAGATCTGGTACTCCCTGTATATACAGTACCTTGTACCCCTGCACAGAGATCTGGTACTCCCTGTATATACAGTACCTTGTACCCCTGCACAGAGATCTGGTACTCCCTGTATATACAGTACCTTGTACCCCTGCACAGAGATCTGGTACTCCCTGTATATACAGTACCTTGTACCCCTGCACAGAGATCTGGTACTCCCTGTATATACAGTACCTTGTACCCCTGCACAGAGATCTGGTACTCCCTGTATATACAGTACCTTGTACCCCTGCACAGAGATCTGGTACTCCCTGTATATACAGTACCTTGTACCCCTGCACAGAGATCTGGTACTCCCTGTATACAGCTCCAATAGTGCGCATTTTATTTATCATTGTTCCTCATGTTAACATATTTTAATTCTTGTCTTTTGTTTATTTTTACTCTGCCTCATTGGGGAGGGCTTGTAACGAAGCATTTCAACAGTAAAGTCTACAACTGTTATATTTGGCGCATATGGGATAAATAAAATGTGATTTGATGTGACACACAACAGCTCGCTCACGCACGGTCTTAATGCGAGGAGACAAGTGCCAGAAGTGACTAGCGTCAGTTTGCTAACAAAGAAACACAGTCCTCCATGATGGTGCCACAATAACACATCAGCTACCAGTAACACTTTAGGGTTAGAACGAACTCTGATCTGAAGTGAGGGCCAGAACTGGGCCTGGGTTGGGTGACCTGATGCTAACTCTGATCTGAAACGAGGGACAGAACTGGGCCGGGCTGACCTGATGCTAACTCTGATCTGAAGTGAGGGCCAGAACTGGGCCTGGGTTGGGTGACCTGATGCTAACTCTGATCTGAAGTGAGGGCTAGAACTGGGCCGGAGTGACCTGATGCTAACTCTGATCTGAAGTGAGGGCCAGAACTTGGCATGGGTTGGGTGACCTGATGCTAACTGTCATCTGAAGCAAGGGCTAGAACTGGGCATGGGTGACCTGATGCTAACTCTGATCTGAAGTGAGGGCCAGAACTGGGCCTGGGCCGGGGTGACCTGATAGTAACTCTGATCTGAAGCGAGGGCCAGAACTGGGCCGGAGTGACCTGATGCTAACTCTGATCTGAACCGAAGGCCAGAACTGGGCCGGAGTGACCTGATGCTAACCCTGATCTGAAGCGAGGACCAGAACTGGGCCGGAGTGACCTGATGCTAACTCTGATCTGAAGCGAGGGACAGATCTGGGCCTGATGACCTGATGCTAACTCTGATCTGAAGCGAGGGCCAGAACTGGGCCAGGGTGACCTGATGCTAACTCTCATTTGAAGCGAGGGCCAGAACTGGGCCGGGGTGACCTGATGCTAACTCTCATCTGAAGCAAGGGCTTGAACTGGGCCTGGGTTGGGTGACCTGATGCTAACTCTCATCTGAAGCGAGGGCTAGAACTGGGCCTGGGTGACCTGATGCTAACACTGATCTGAAGTGAGGGCGAGAACTGGGCCTGGGCCGGGGTGACCTGATAGTAACTCTGATCTGAAGCAAGGGCCAGAACTGGGCCGGAGTGACCTGATGCTAACTCTGATCTGAAGTGAAGGCCAGAACTGGACCCGAGTGACCTGATGCTAACTCTGATCTGAAGCGAGGGACAGAGCTGGGCCGGAGTGACCTGATGCTAACCCTGATCTGAAGGGAGGGCCAGAACTTGGCCGGGGTGACCTGATGCTAACTCTCATTTGAAGCGAGGGCCAGAACTGGGCCGGGGTGACCTGATGCTAACTCTGATCTGAAGCAAGGGATAGAACTGGGCCTGGTTTGGGTGACCTGATGCTAACTCTGATCTGAAGCGAGGGCTAGAACTGGGCCGGGGTGACCTGATGCTAACTCTGATCTGAAGCGAGGGGCCAGAACTGGGCCTGGGTTGGGTGACCTGATGCTAACTCTGATCTGAAGTGAGGGCTAGAACTGGGCCGGGGTGACCTGATGCTAACTCTGATCTGAAGCCAGGGCTAGAACTGGGCCGGAGTGACCTGATGCTAACTCTCATCTGAAGCTAGGGCTAGAAATGGGCCTGGGTAACCTGATGCTAACTCTGATCTGAAGTGAGTGTAACTGGGCCTGGGCCGGAGTGACCTGATGCTAACTCTGATCTGAAGCGAGGGCCAGAACTGGGCCGGAGTGACCTGATGCTAACTCTGATCTGAAGCGAAGGCCAGAACTGGACCCGAGTGACCTGATGCTAACTCTGATCTGAAGCGAGGGACAGAGCTGGGCCGGAGTGACCTGATGCTAACACTGATCTGAAGGGAGGGCCAGAACTGGGCCGGGGTGACCTGATGCTAACTCTCATTTGAAGCGAGGGCCAGAACTGGGCCGGGGTGACCTGATGCTAACTCTCATCTGAAGCAAGGGCTAGAACTGGGCCTGGGTTGGGTGACCTGATTCTAACTCTGATCTGAAGCGAGGGCTACAACTGGGCCGGGGTGACCTGATGCTAACTCTGATCTGAAGCGAGGGGCCAGAACTGGGCCTGGGTTGGGTGACCTGATGCTAACTCTGATCTGAAGTGAGGGCTAGAACTGGGCCGGGGTGACCTGATGCTAACTCTGATCTGAAGCGAGGGCTAGAACTGGGCCGGGGTGACCTGATGCTAACTCTCATCTGAAGCGAGGGCTAGAACTGGGCCTGGGTAACCTGATGCTAACTCTGATCTGAAGCGAGGGCCAGAACTGGGCCTGGGCCAGGGTGACCTGATGCTAACTCTGATCTGAAGTGAGGGCCAGAACTGGGCCGGGATGACCTGATGCTAACTCTGATCTGAAGCGAGGGCCAGAACTGGGCCGGAGTGACCTGATGCTAACTCTGATCTGAAGCGAGGGCTAGAACTGGGCCTGGGTTGGGTGACCTGATGTTAACTCTGATCTGAAGCGAGGGCCAGAACTGGGCCGGGGTGACCTGATGCTAACTCTGATCTGAAGCGAGGGCCAGAACTGGGCCTGGGCCAGGGTGACCTGATGCTAACTCTGATCTGAAGTGAGGGCCAGAACTGGGCCGGGGTGACCTGATGCTAACTCTGATCTGAAACGAGGGCCAGAACTGGGCCGGAGTGACCTGATGCTAACTCTGATCTGAAACGAGGGCCAGAACTGGGCCGGGGTGACCTGATGCTAACTCTGATCTGAAGCGAGGGCCAGAACTGGGCCGGAGTGACCTGATGCTAACTCTGATCTGAAGCGAGGGCTAGAACTGGGCCTGGGTTGGTTGACCTGATGCTAACTCTGATCTGAATCGAGGGCCAGAACTGGGCCGGGTTGACCTGATGCTAACTCTGATCTGAAACGAGGGCCAGAACTGGGCCGGGGTGACCTGATGCTAACTCTGATCTGAAGCGAGGGCCAGAACTGGGCCTGGGCCAGGGTCACCTGATGCTAACTCTGATCTGAAGCGAGGGCCAGAACTGGGCCGGAGTGACCTGATGCTAACTCTGATCTGAAGCGAGGGCTAGAACTGGAACTGGGTTGGGTGACCTGATGCTAACTCTGATCTGAAGCGAGGGCCAGAACTGGGCCGGGGTGACCTGATGCTAACTCTGATCTGAAACGAGGGCCAGAACTGGGCCGGAGTGACCTGATGCTAACTCTGATCTGAAACGAGGGCCAGAACTGGGCCGGAGTGACCTGATGCTAACTCTGATCTGAAGCGAGGGCCAGAACTGGGCCTGGGGACCTGAGGTATAATAAATATAGTACAGTGAAAATAAGCCCTCAAATTGTCTCTACTTTTGCATATTTTTTTATACTGAATGTTATCAGAACTTCAACCAAAACCTAATATTAGATATAAAAAAAACAACTAATAAAGCTATGAAACACCTAATTAACCTTTTGTGAAAAAGTAATTGCCCTCTTTACACTCAATAACTGGTGGTGCCACCTTTAGCTGCAATGACTCCTACCAAACACTTCCTGTAGTTGTTGATCAGTCTCACACATGTCTGTTGAGGAATGTTGTCCCACTCTGCCGTGCAGGAACTGATCTGAAGCCCACTCTGCCATGCATTAACTGATATGAAATCCACTCTGCCGTGCAGGAACTGATCTGAAGCCCACTCTGCCATGCAGGAACTGATCTGAAGCCCACTCTGCCATGCAGGAACTGATCTGAAGCCCACTCTGCCATGCAGGAACTGATATGAAGCCCACTCTGCCATGCAGGAACTGATCTGAAGCCCACTCTGCCGTGCAGGAACTGATCTGAAGCCCACTCTGCCATGCAGAAACTGATCTGAAGCCCACTCTGCCATGCAGGAACTGATATGAAGCCCACTCTGCCGTGCAGGAACTGATCTGAAGCCCACTCTGCCATGCAGGAACTGATCTGAAGCCCACTCTGCTGTGCAGGAACTGATCTGAAGCCCACTCTGCCATGCAGGAACTGATCTGAAGCCCACTCTGCCATGCAGGAACTGATCTGAAGCCCACTCTGCCATGCAGAAACTGATCTGAAGCCCACTCTGCCATGCAGGAACTGATATGAAGCCCACTCTGCCGTGCAGGAACTGATCTGAAGCCCACTCTGCCATGCAGGAACTGATATGAAGCCCACTCTGCCATGCAGGAACTGATCTGAAGCCCACTCTGCCATGCAGGAACTGATCTGAAGCCCACTCTGCCATGCAGGAACTGATCTGAAGCCCACTCTGCCATGCAGGAACTGATCTGAAGCTGCTTTAATTCCGGTTTGGCCATCATTGTAATGAAGAAGAATTTATTCTTAACTGACTTTCCTGGTTATACTTGAATAATTTTGCACGCCCAATTTTTCAATTTTTGATTTGTTAAAAAAGTTTGAAATATCCAATAAATGTCGTTCCACTTCATGATTGTGTCCCACTTGTTGTTGATTCTTCACAAAAAAAATACAGTTTTATATCTTTATGTTTGAAGCCTGAAATGTGGCAAAAGGTCGCAAAGTTCAAGGGGGCCGAATGCTTTCGCAAGGCACTGTATATCCCTTTAAATGGAGGCAAGGCATCCAGGAAAAACAGCACTTCCTTGTTGGATTTTCCTCAGGTTTTCGCCTGCAATATCAGTTCTGTTATACTCACAGATAATATTTTGACAGTTTTGGACACTTTAGAGTGTTTTCTATCCTAATCTGACATGATATGCATATTCTAGCATCTGGGCCTGAGAAATAGGCAGTTTCAAATGGGTATGTTTTTTAGCCAAAAACAAAAATTCTGCGTCAAGAAGTTAAATGCAGCCTTTGATATAAGTTACCATAACCTGTTGTTGAAAAATGTAATGTGTTATGGCTTTTCAACCTCTGCCATATTGTGGATTCAGAGCTATCTATCTAATTGAACTCAGAGAATTTTCTTCAATGGAAGCTTCTCTAATGTCAAACATGTAAAGTGTAGTGTACCTCAGGGCAGCTCTATAGGCTCTCTTCTCTTTTCTATTTTTACAAATGACCTGCCACTGGCATTAAACAAAGCATGTGTGTCATGTATGCTGATGATTCAACCATATACCCATCAGCAACCACAGCTAATGAAGTCACTGAAACCCTTAACAAAGAGTTGCAGTTGTCTGTTTTGGAATGGAAGGGCAGTAATAAACTGGCCCTGAACATCTCTAAAACTTCGAGCGGTACAAATCAAGTTCTAGACATCATCTGGTAATGAATGGTGTGGATGTTGTATGTTGAGGAGACTAAATTACTTGGCGTTACCTTAGATTGTAAACTGTCACGATCAAAACATATAGATTCAATGGTTGTAAAGATGGTAAGAGGTCTGGCCGTAATAAAGAGATACTCTGCTTTTTTTGACACCACCTCCACAAAGCAAGTCCTGTAGGCTCTAGTTTTATTATATGTTTATTATTGTCCAGTCATATTTATTTATTTATTTTTATTTTACCTTTATTTAACCAGGTAGGCAAGTTGAGAACAAGTTCTCATTTACAATTGCGACCTGGCCAAGATAAAGCAAAGCAGTTCGACAGATACAACAACACAGAGTTACACATGGAGTAAAACAAACATACAGTCAATAATAAAGTATAAACAAGTCTATATACAATGTGAGCAAATGAGGTGAGAAGGGAGGTAAAGGCAAAAAAAGGCCTTGGTAGCAAGGTAAATACAATATAGCAAGTAAAACACTGGAATGGTAGTTTTGCAATGGAAGAATGTGCAAAGTAGAAATAAAAATAATGGGGTGCAAAGGAGCAAAATAAATAAATAAATTAAATACAGTTGGGAAAGAGGTAGTTGATAGGGCTAAATTATATGTGGGCTATGTACAGGTGCAGTAATCTGTGAGCTGCTCTGACAGTTGGTGCTTAAAGCTAGTGAGGGAGATAAGTGTTTCCAGTTTCAGAGATTTTTGTAGTTCGTTCCAGTCATTGGCAGCAGAGAACTGGAAAGAGAGGCGGCCAAAGAAAGAATTGGTTTAGGGGGTGACTAGAGAGATATACCTGCTGGAGCGTGTGCTACAGGTGGGAGATGCTATGGTGACCAGCGAGCTGAGATAAGGGGGGACTTTACCTAGCAGGGTCTTGTAGATGACATGGAGCCAGTGGGTTTGGCGACGAGTATGAAGCGAGGGCCAGCCAACGAGAGCGTACAGGTCGCAATGGTGGGTAGTGTATGGGGCTTTGGTGACAAAACGGATTGCACTGTGATAGACTGCATCCAGTTTGTTGAGTAGGGTATTGGAGGCTATTTTGTAAATTACATCGCCAAAGTCGAGGATTGGTAGGATGGTCAGTTTTACAAGGGTATGTTTGGCAGCATGAGTGAAGGATGCTTTGTTGCGAAATAGGAAGCCAATTCTAGATTTAACTTTGGATTGGAGATGTTTGATATGGGTCTGGAAGGAGAGTTTACAGTCTAACCAGACACCTAAGTATTTGTAGTTGTCCACGTATTCTAAGTCAGAGCCGTCCAGAGTAGTGATGTTGGACAGGCGGGTAGGTGCAGGTAGTGATCGGTTGAAGAGCATGCATTTAGTTTTACTTGTATTTAAGAGCAGTTGGAGGCCACGGAAGGAGAGTTGTATGGCATTGAAGCTTGCCTGGAGGGTTGTTAACACAGTGTCCAAAGAAGGGCCGGAAGTATACAGAATGGTGTCGTCTGCGTAGAGGTGGATCAGAGACTCACCAGCAGCAAGAGCGACCTCATTGATGTATACAGAGAAGAGAGTCGGTCCAAGAATTGAACCCTGTGGCACCCCCATAGAGACTGCCAGAGGTCCGGACAACAGACCCTCAGATTTGACACACTGAACTCTATCAGAGAAGTAGTTGGTGAACCAGGCGAGGCAATCATTTGAGAAACCAAGGCTGTTGAGTCTGCCGATGAGGATGTGGTGATTGACAGAGTCGAAAGCCTTGGCCAGATCAATGAATACGGCTGCACAGTAATGTTTCTTATCGATGGCGGTTAAGATATCGTTTAGGACCTTGAGCGTGGCTGAGGTGCACCCATGACCAGCTCTGAAACCAGATTGCATAGCAGAGAAGGTATGGTGAGATTCAAAATGGTCGGTAATCTGTTTGTTGACTTGGCTTTCGAAGACCTTAGAAAGGCATGGTAGGATAGATATAGGTCTGTAGCAGTTTGGGTCAAGAGTGTCCCCCCCTTTGAAGAGGGGGATGACCGCAGCTGCTTTCCAATCTTTGGGAATCTCAGACGACACGAAAGAGAGGTTGAACAGGCTAGTAATAGGGGTGGCAACAATTTCGGCAGATAATTTTAGAAAGAAAGGGTCCAGATTGTCTAGCCCGGCTGATTTGTAGGGGTCCAGATTTTGCAGCTCTTTCAGAACATCAGCTGAATGGATTTGGGAGAAGGAGAAATGGGGAAGGCTTGGGCGAGTTGCTGTTGGGGGTGCAGTGCTGTTGACAGGGGTAGGAGTAGCCAGGTGGAAAGCATGGCCAGCAGTAGAAAAATGCTTATTGAAATTTTCAATTATGGTGGATTTATCAGTGGTGACAGTGTTTCCTATCTTCAGTGCAGTGGGCAGCTGGCCCAGAACTTTTTTGAGTTAGTGTTGCAAGAAGCAAATTTCTGCTTGAAAAAGCTAGCCTTGGCTTTTCTAACTGCCTGTGTATAATGGTTTCTAGCTTCCCTGAACAGCTGCATATCACGGGGGCTGTTCGATGCTAATGCAGAACGCCATAGGACGTTTTTGTGTTGATTAAGGGCAGTCAGGTCTGGGGAGAACCAAGGGCTATATCTGTTCCTGGTTCTAAATTTCTTGAATGGGGCATGTTTATTTAAGATGGTTAGGAAGGCATTTTTAAAAAATATCCAGGCATCCTCTACTGACGGGATGAGGTCAATATCCTTCCAGGATACCCCGGCCAGGTCGATTAGAAAGGCCTGCTCGCTGAAGTGTTTCAGGGAGCGTTTTACAGTGATGAGAGGAGGTCGTTTGACCGCTGACCCATTACGGATGCAGGCAATGAGGCAGTGATCGCTGAGATCTTGGTTGAAGACAGCAGAGGTGTATTTAGAGGGGAAGTTGGTTAGGATGATATCTATGAGGGTGCCCGTGTTTAAGGCTTTGGGGAGGTACCTGGTAGGTTCATTGATAATTTGTGTGAGATTGAGGGCATCAAGTTTAGATTGTAGGATGGCTGGGGTGTTAAGCATGTTCCAGTTTAGGTCGCCTAGCAGCACGAGCTCTGAAGATAGATGGGGGGCAATCAGTTCACATATGGTGTCCAGAGCACAGCTGGGGGCAGAGGGTGGTCTATAGCAGGCGGCAACGGTGAGAGACTTGTTTTTAGAAAGGTGGATTTTTAAAAGTAGAAGTTCAAATTGTTTGGGTACAGACCTGGATAGTAGGACAGAACTCTGCAGGCTATCTTTGCAGTAAATTGCAACACCGCCCCCTTTGGCAGTTCTATCTTGTCTGAAAATGTTGTAGTTTGGAATTAAAATGTCTGAATTTTTGGTGGTCTTCCTAAGCCAGGATTCAGACACAGCTAGAACATCCGGGTTGGCAGAGTGTGCTAAAGCAGTGAATAGAACAAACTTAGGGAGGAGGCTTCTAATGTTAACATGCATGAAACCAAGGCTATTACGGTTACAGAAGTCGTCAAAAGAGAGCGCCTGGGGAATAGGAGTGGAGCTAGGCACTGCAGGGCCTGGATTCACCTCTACATCGCCAGAGGAACATAGGAGGAGTAGAATAAGGGTGCGACTAAAAGCAATAAGAATTGGTCGTCTAGAACGTCTGGAACAGAGAGTAAAAGGAGGTTTCTGGGGGCGATAAAATAGCATCAAGGTATAATGTACAGACAAAGGTAAGGTAGGATGTGAATACAGTGGAGGTAAACCTAGGTATTGAGTGATGAAGAGAGAGATATTGTCTCTAGAAACATCATTGAAACCAGGAGATGTCATTGCATGTGTGGGTGGTGGAACTAATAGGTTGGATAAGGTATAGTGAGCAGGACTAGAGGCTCTACAGTGAAATAAGCCAATAAACACTAACCAGAACAGCAATGGACAAGACATATTGACATTAAGGAGAGGCATGCTTAGTCGAGTGATCAAAAGGGTCCAGTGAGTGGAGAGGTTGGTTTAGGGTCACGGCGATTTAGACAGCTAGCCAAGCCAACCGGTAGCAAGCTAGCATAGGATGGAGTCTGTTGTTAGCCACCTCTTGCGTTCGGTCAGTAGATTAGTGGGGTTCCGTGTGGTAGAGGGGATTAATCCAAATCACACAACAACAAAAATAAGAACAATAGATATAGTTATAGAGGCCCGAGAAGAAAACATAATAATTCAAATAAATAAATTGTCCGATTGTCTATTCAGATAGCAGCCGGAAAGACAGCTAACGGTTAGCGGGCCGCAGATGGGCGTTCCGGTAATGTCGCGACAGAGGAGCCAGCCGGATCTCCTTCAGGTAGATAACGTCGGCAGTCCGGTTGTGAAGGCCCGGTGGGGCTCCGCGTAGGCAGTGAAACGGGTCCGGATAGGTGACTGCAGCCCAGGAGTGAATGATGGAACTCAGGCGTGATTGATGGAGCTGGCTAGCACCGGAACAATCGATGTTTGCTCCGGAATCGACGAAAGCCGACTGTCACACGGATAGCAGCTAGCTAGCTGTGAGATCCGGGTATGAATGTCCAGAGAGCAGTTGAAATCCAGGGACATGGAGAGAAAAATTGGTCCGGTATGTTCCGTTCCGAGCCGCGCTGCGCCGTACAAAACTGGCGATAGATTTTCGATAGATTTTCGAACTAAAGGACAGCCGATGACCACAAACCGTGGTTAGCTTCTGATTAGCTTCTGGGCTAGCTCCTGGCTAGCTTCTGGCTAGTTTCTGGCCAGCCTCCTGGAGTTTCTGGCTAGCTTCCTGAAGGATTGCAGATCTGAGGTAAATAATACTTTTTTATAAATATAAATTGGTGAGGCTGGTTGCAGGAGAGTGTTTAGAAGATGAGTTGATGGAAAATAAAAATAAAATGTATGTGAAAAAAGTTGTAAATATATATATATACAGGACACGACAAGACGAGGACAAAAGACGTCTGAACTGCTATGCGATCTTGGAACAAAACAATATGGTCCAGTGCTGCAAGGACACACCCCTATCCTCTATCCTCTCCCCTCTCTCCTTTCTACCCACTCTCTCCCCTCTCCCCTCTATCCCCCTCTCCTCTCTCCCCCACCCCCTCTCTGCCCTCCTCCTTCTTCCCCTCTCCACTCTATTCTCTCCACTCTCACCTCTCTCCCCTATCCTCTCTCTCCCCTCCCCTATCCCCCCGCCCCTCTCCTCACTCCCCCAATCCCTCTCTGCTCTCTCTCCGTTCCCCTATCCTCTCTGCCCTCCCCTCTCTCTCCTCTCTCCCCTGTCTCCTCTCCCCTCTCCTCTTCTCTCTCCCCCTCTCCCCTCTCCTGTCTCCTCTCCCCTGTCCTCTTCTCTCTCCCCCTCTCCCCTCTCCTGTCTCCTCTCCCCTAACCTCTCTCTGCTCTCCTCTCCTCTCTCCTGTCTCCTCTCCCCCTCTCCTCTCCTCTCTCCTCTCCTCTCCCCTATCTCCTCTGCTATCTCCTTTCCTCTCTCTCCCTCTCCTCTTCTCTCTCTCCCCTCTCCTGTCTCCTCTCCCCTCTCCTCTCCTCTCTCCTCTCCTATCTCCTTTCCTCTCTCTCCCTCTCCTCTTCTCTCTCCCCCCTCTCCTGTCTCCTCTCCTGTTTCCTCTCCCCTCTCCTCTTCTCTCTCCCCCTCTCCCCTCTCCTGCCTCCTCTCCCCTAACCTCTCTCTGCTCTCCTCTCCTCTCTCCTCTCCTCTCCCCTGTCTCCTCTGCTATCTCCTTTCCTCTCTCTCCCTCTCCTCTTCTCTCTCCCCTCTCCCCTCTCCTGTCTCCTCTCCTCTCTCCTCTCCTCTCCCCTGTCTCCTCTGCTATCTCCTTTCCTCTCTCTCCCTCTCCTCTTCTCTCTCCCCCTCTCCTGTCTCCTCTCCTGTCTCCTCTATTCTTCTCTCTCCCCCCTCTCCCCTCTCCTGTCTCCTCTATACTCTCTCTGCTCCCCTCTCCTCTCTCCTCTCCTCTCCTCTCCCATGTCTCCTCTGCTACAGTGCCTTGCGAAAGTATTCGGCCCCCTTGAACTTTGCGACCTTTTGCCACATTTCAGGCTTCAAACATAAAGATATAAAACTGTATTTTTTTGTGAAGAATCAACAACAAGTGGGACACAATCATAAAGTGGAACGACATTTATTGGATATTTCAAACTTTTTTAACAAATCAAAAACTGAAAAATTGGGTGTGCAAAATTATTCAGCCCCCTTAAGTTAATACTTTGTAGCGCCACCTTTTGCTGCTAAGTCGCTTGGGGTATGTCTCTATCAGTTTTGCACATCGAGAGACTGACATTTTTTCCCATTCCTCCTTGCAAAACAGCTCGAGCTCAGTGAGGTTGGATGGAGAGCATTTGTGAACAGCAGTTTTCAGTTCTTTCCACAGATTCTCGATTGGATTCAGGTCTGGACTTTGACTTGGCCTTTCTAACACCTGGATATGTTTATTTTTGAACCATTCCATTGTAGATTTTGCTTTATGTTTTGGATCATTGTCTTGTTGGAAGACAAATCTCCGTCCCAGTCTCAGGTCTTTTGCAGACTCCATCAGGTTTTCTTCCAGAATGGTCCTGTATTTGGCTCCATCCATCTTCCCATCAATTTGAACCATCTTCCCTGTCCCTGCTGAAGAAAAGCAGGCCCAAACCATGATGCTGCCACCACCATGTTTGACAGTGGGGATGGTGTGTTTAGGGTGATGAGCTGTGTTGCTTTTACGCCAAACATAACGTTTTGCATTGTTGCCAAAAAGTTCAATTTTGGTTTCATCTGACCAGAGCACCTTCTTCCACATGTTTGGTGTGTCTCCCAGGTGGCTGGTGGCAAACTTTAAACAACACTTTTTATGGATATCTTTAAGAAATGGCTTTCTTCTTGCCACACTTCCATAAAGGCCAGATTTGTGCAATATACTGACTGTTGTCCTATGGACAGAGTCTCCCACCTCAGCTGTAGATCTCTGCAGTTCATCCAGAGTGATCATGGGCCTCTTGGCTGCATCTCTGATCAGTCTTCTCCTTGTATGAGCTGAAAGTTTAGAGGGACGGCCAGGTCTTGGTAGATTTGCAGTGGTCTGATACTCCTTCCATTTCAATATTATCGCTTGCACAGTGCTCCTTGGGATGTTAAAAGCTTGGGAAATCTTTTTGTATCCAAATCCGGCTTTAAACTTCTTCACAACAGTATCTCGGACCTGCCTGGTGTGTTCCTTGTTCTTCATGATGCTCTCTGCGCTTTTAACGGACCTCTGAAACTATCACAGTGCAGGTGCATTTATACGGAGACTTGATTACACACAGGTGGATTGTATTTATCATCATTAGTCATTTAGGTCAACATTGGATCATTCAGAGATCCTCACTGAACTTCTGGAGAGAGTTTGCTGCACTGAAAGAAAAGGGGCTGAATAATTTTGCATGCCCAATTTTTCAGTTTTTGATTTGTTAAAAAAGTTTGAAATATCCAATAAATGTCGTTCCACTTCATGATTGTGTCCCACTTGTTGTTGATTCTTCACAAAAAAATACAGTTTTATATCTTTATGTTTGAAGCCTGAAATGGGGCAAAAGGTCGCAAAGTTCAAAGGGGCCGAATACTTTCGCAAGGCACTGTAGAATACGTGGACAACTACAAATACCTGGGTGTCTGGTTTGACTGTAAACTCTCCTTCCAGACTCATATTAAACATCTCCAATCGAAATTCAAATCTAGAATCGGCTTTCTATTTCGTAACAAACCTCCTTCACTCACGCCGCCAAACTTATCCTAGTAAAACTGACTATCCTACCGATCCTCGACTTCGGCGATGTCATCTACAAATAGTTTCCAATACTCTACTCAGCAAACTGGATGCAGTCTATCACAGTGCCATCCGTTTTGTTACCAAAGCCCCTTATATCACCCAGCACTGCGACCTGTATGCTCTCGTTGGCTGGCCCTCGCTACATATTCATCGCCAAACCCACTGGCTCCAGGTCATCTATAAGTCTATGCTAGGTAAAGCTCCGCCTTATCTCAGCTCACTGGTCACGATAACAACACCCACCCGTAGCACGCGCTCCAGCAGGTATATTTCACTGGTCATCCCCAAAGCCATCTCCTCCTTTGACCGCCTGTGTAACGGCTTTCTTTGGGTGAAGTAGAGTCGGACCAAAATGTGGCGTGTAGATTGCGATCCATGTTTATTAAACTGAAGCAACATTAATCTAAATACAAACACTACAAAACAATAAACGTAACGAAAACCGAAACAGCCTAATACTCGTGCACATAAACACAGAATACGGACACTAAGGACAATCACCCACAAACACACAGTGAAACCCAGGCTACCTAAATATGGTTCCCAATCAGAGACAATAACTAACACCTGCCTCTGATTGAGAACCATATCAGGCCAGACATAGAAATAGACAAACAAGACATCCAACATAGAATGCCCACCCAGCTCACGTCCTGACCAACACTAAAACAAGGAAAACACACACGAACGATGGTCAGAACGTGACAGCCTGTCCTTCCAGTTCTCAGCTGCCAGTGACTGGAACGAACTGCAAAAATCGCTGAAGCTGGATGGAGACTTACATTTCCCTCACTAACTTTAATCATCAGCTATCTGAGCAGCTAACCAATCGCTGCAGCTGTACATAGTCCATCTGTAAATAGCCCACCCAATCTACCTACCTCATCCCCATATTGTTGTTATTTACTTTTCTGCTCTTTTGCACACCAGTTTTTCTACCTGCACATCATCATCTGCTCATTTATCACTCCAGTGTTAATCTGCTAAATTGTAATTACTTTGCTACTATGGCCTATTATTGCCTTACCTCCTCACGCCATTTGCACACACTGTATATAGACTTGTTTTTTTCTATTGTGTTATTGACTGTATGCTTGTTTATTCCATGTGTAACTCGTTGTTGTTTGTGTCGCACTGCTATGCTTTATCTTGGCCAGGTCGCAGTTGTAAATGAGAACTTGTTCTCAACTAGCCTACCTGGTTAAATAAAGGTGTTCTCAACTAGCCTACCTGGTTAAATAAAGGTGTTCTCTACTAGCCTACCTGGTTAAACAAAGGTGTTCTCAACTAGCCTACCTGGTTAAATAAAGGTGTTCTCAACTAGCCTACCTGGTTAAATAAAGGTGTTCTCAACTAGCCTACCTGGTTAAATAAATGTGAAATAAAAAAATAAAAAAATGCAGTTGATCATCTTATTCTCTCTCTCTCTCTCTCTTTCCCCCGAGAGAGAAGGAAAGACGAGGAAATGGAGCGAGTGAGGGCGAGGGCGATAGAGAAAGGGAGAGAATAAAGTAATTAATTTCAACAGTCTCAGTGTGATTTAACAGTTCAGAGAGCAGCTGAAGGGGGTGTGATTTAACACTTCAGAGAGCGGCTGATTTCTAAAACTCAAACTATGAAAGCAAGACATGATCCTGTCACACAGACTATATTAATACAGTATATTAATACACTGTAGACAGACAGAGACAGACAGACAGAGACAGACAGACAGACAGACAGACAGACAGACAGACAGAGAGACAGACAGACAGACAGACAGACAGACAGACAGACAGACAGACAGACAGACAGACAGACAGACAGACAGACAGACAGACAGACAGACAGACAGGCAGAGAGTCAGACAGACAGACAGACAGACAGACAGACAGACAGACAGACAGACAGACAGACAGACAGACAGACAGACAGACAGAGAGACAGACAGACAGACAGACAGACAGACAGACAGACAGACAGACAGACAGACAGACAGACAGACAGACAGACAGACAGAGAGAGAGAGAGACAGACAGACACAGTACTGATAAAGCAGAATTCAGGGTCTTATTATACAGAGTATATTACAGTTTTTTACAATCTCTTACACACTAAATGTTGTACTTGAAGCACGCTCAGTGAAACCATTAACTCCTAATCTTCAGACCAAGTCTGCAAAAGTGCATTATCTGCTTCACACTCAGTTTAAAATTGTAAAACACACTTTTTCTGCAAAACACTGAACACAGTGCTCTACATTAGACACATCATTCAAAACGAACAGGTCTTGTGTCTCGTTTGGATAACACTGCCATCCCAAATGAGAGGAGTGAGAGTAAGACAAGGATGAGGATGAGGATGAGGACGAGGACGAGGAAGAGGAGGAAGGAGAACAATCACAGATGAGATCCGGGCCACTTTGGTCAACCGTGGTTTGAGCTTCAAGGAGGTAGAGGGTAGAGGGTCCAGCCTAACTTGAGCCGCCGGTACACTGCAGCATCATCTGGGCCTTTCTAAATGAGAACAGGTGACCCTATCCCTAACCCTAACCCTAACCCTAACCCCTAACCCTAACCCTAACCCTAACCCTAACCCTAACCCCTAACCCTAACCCTAATCCTCTATACCATGTTACTGTACTTACAGCACTACAGTAACATATCATCCTGACAGAAATCTTGCACCCTAACCTCACATCACGTTTTTTTTGCAGAATCGCTAGACGGGCGGAAGTAACCGGCTGTTCACAGCAGAGCAGGAACATCACATAATGGATATATATATTCAAACAACAGCATATGTTTACTGCAGCACCACATTATCCCTGACAACAACAACGTTCAGTAACAGAAAGTGAGTTTATCCTCACGTCTCCCGAAACACCGTCAGATTCGTATGATGCAGCTCTACAGAGTAAACATCTGAGCCAAATTCTGACAAAGTGAAACATCTGCACTGTGAATACGTACTAACCTGTCATTGGGTATTCCAGTGTATTGTGCTACATAATGACTGCTCTATGTCATACTGTCAATAATGTTTTGACTTGTCTGTTTCAGAGAGTTGTGGAACTAGAGAGAGAGTAGTCATCTACGTTGATGAGCTTTAACCAAAACAAGATGCAGGGGAAGAAACCTCACAATGTGTTCAGCCATTAGTCAGAACGGTGTCCTTCATCATCATGCCACTCACTGCCCACATGATCACATTATCATTGGCACCCTGCAAAATATCCTCATTCCCAATGACCAGAGGAATCAGGCATTTGGAAATTGCTCCCAAGGATGAACCAGACTTGTGGAGGTTTAAAAAAAAAATTCTGAGGTCTTGGCTGATTTCTTTTAATTTTCCCATGATGCCAAGCAAAGATGCACTGAGTTTGAAGGTAGGCCTTGAAATACATCCACAGGTACACCTCCAATTGACTCAAATGATGTCAATTAGCCTATCAGACGCTTCTAAAGCCATTACATAATTTTCTGGAAATGTCTGGAATTTTTAAAGGCACAGTCAACTTAGTTTATGTACACTTCTGACCCACTGGAATTGTGATACAGTGAATTATAAGTGAAATAATCCGTCTGTAAACAATTGTTGGAAAAATGACTTGTGTCATGCACAAAGTAGATGTCCTAACCGACTTGCCAAAACTATAGTTTGTTAACAAGAAATTTGCGGAGTGGTTGAAAAATGAGTTTTAATGACTTCAACCTAAGTGTATGTAAACTTCCGACTTCAACTGTAGTTTGAAGTGCATGAGTGTGTGTGTGAGTGTGTTTAGTGTGTTTAGTTAGTGTGTTTAGTTAGTGTGTTTAGTTAGTGTGTTTAGTGTGTGTGTGTTTAGTGTGTGTTTATTGTGTGTTTAGTGTGTGTTTATTGTGTGTTTAGTGTGTGTGTTTATTGTGTGTTTAGTGTGTGTGTGTGTGTTTATTGTGTGTTTAGAGTGTGTGTTTATTGTGTGTTTATTGTGTGTTTAGTGTGTTTAGTTAGTGCGTTTAGTTAGTGTGTTTAGTGTGTGTGTGTTTAGTGTGTGTTTATTGTGTGTTTAGTGTGTGTTTATTGTGTGTTTAGTGTGTGTGTTTATTGTGTGTTTAGTGTGTGTGTTAGGTGTGTGTGTTAGGTGTGTGTGTGTGTGTTTATTGTGTGTTTAGAGTGTGTGTTTATTGTGTGTTTAGTGTGTGTGTTTATTGTGTCTTTAGTGTGTGTTTATTGTGTGTTTAGTGTGTGTGTTTATTGTGTGTTTAGTGTGTGTGTTTATTGTGTCTTTAGTGTGTGTGTTTATTGTGTGTTTAGAGTGTGTGTGTTTAGTGTGTTTAGTTAGTGTGTTTAGTGTGTGTGTGTTTAGTGTGTGTTTATTGTGTCTTTAGTGTGTGTGTTTATTGTGTCTTTAGTGTGTGTGTTTATTGTGTGTTTAGAGTGTGTGTGTGTTTAGTGGTTGTGTGTTTAGAGTGTGTGTGTGTTTAGTGGTTGTGTGTTTAGAGTGTGTCTGTGTTTAGTGGTTGTGTGTTTAGAGTGTGTGTGTGTTTAGTGTGTGTTTATTGTGTGTTTAGAGTGTGTATTTACTGTGTGTGTTTATTGTGTGTTTAGTGTGTGTGTTTATTGTGTGTTTAGTGTGTGTGTTTATTGTGTGTTTAGAGTTTGTGTGTGTTTTGTGTTTTGTGTGTGTGTGTTTAGTGTGTGTTTATTGTGTGTTTAGTGTGTGTGTTTGTGTGTTTAGAGTGTGTGTTTATTGTGTGTTTAGAGTGTGTGTTTATTGTGTGTTTAGTGTGTGTGTTTATTGTGTGTTTAGTGTGTGTGTTTATTGTGTGTTTAGAGTGTGTGTGTGTTTAGTGTGTGTGTTTAGTGTGTGTGTGTTTAGTGTGTGTTTATTGTGTGTTTAGTGTGTGTGTTTATTGTGTGTTTAGAGTGTGTGTTTAGAGTGTGTGTTTATTGTGTGTTTAGAGTGTGTGTTTATTGTGTGTAGAGTGTGTGTGTGTTTAGTGTGTGTGTTTATTGTGTGTTGAGTGTGTGTGTGTTTAGTGTTTGTTTATTGTGTGTTTAGAGTGTGTGTTTAGTGTGTGTTGAGTGTGTGTGTGTTTAGTGTGTGTGTTTAGAGTGTGTGTTTAGTGTGTTTAGTTAGTGTGTTTAGTGTGTTTAGTTAGTGTGTTTAGTGTGTGTGTTTAGTGTGTGTTTATTGTGTGTTTAGTGTGTGTTTATTGTGTGTTTAGTGTGTGTGTTTATTGTGTGTTTAGTGTGTGTGTTTTTAGTGTGTGTTAGGTGTGTGTGTGTGTGTTTATTGTGTGTTTAGAGTGTGTGTTTATTGTGTGTTTAGTGTGTGTGTTTATTGTGTCTTTAGTGTGTGTTTATTGTGTGTTTAGTGTGTGTGTTTATTGTGTGTTTAGTGTGTGTGTTTATTGTGTCTTTAGTGTGTGTGTTTATTGTGTGTTTAGAGTGTGTGTGTTTAGTGTGTTTAGTTAGTGTGTTTAGTGTGTGTGTGTTTAGTGTGTGTTTATTGTGTCTTTAGTGTGTGTGTTTATTGTGTCTTTAGTGTGTGTGTTTATTGTGTGTTTAGAGTGTGTGTGTGTTTAGTGGTTGTGTGTTTAGAGTGTGTGTGTGTTTAGTGGTTGTGTGTTTAGAGTGTGTCTGTGTTTAGTGGTTGTGTGTTTAGAGTGTGTGTGTGTTTAGTGTGTGTTTATTGTGTGTTTAGAGTGTGTATTTACTGTGTGTGTTTATTGTGTGTTTAGTGTGTGTGTTTATTGTGTGTTTAGTGTGTGTGTTTATTGTGTGTTTAGAGTTTGTGTGTGTTTTGTGTTTTGTGTGTGTGTGTTTAGTGTGTGTTTATTGTGTGTTTAGTGTGTGTGTTTGTGTGTTTAGAGTGTGTGTTTATTGTGTGTTTAGAGTGTGTGTTTATTGTGTGTTTAGTGTGTGTGTTTATTGTGTGTTTAGTGTGTGTGTTTATTGTGTGTTTAGAGTGTGTGTGTGTTTAGTGTGTGTGTTTAGTGTGTGTGTGTTTAGTGTGTGTTTATTGTGTGTTTAGTGTGTGTGTTTATTGTGTGTTTAGAGTGTGTGTTTAGAGTGTGTGTTTATTGTGTGTTTAGAGTGTGTGTTTATTGTGTGTAGAGTGTGTGTGTGTTTAGTGTGTGTGTTTATTGTGTGTTGAGTGTGTGTGTGTTTAGTGTTTGTTTATTGTGTGTTTAGAGTGTGTCATTAGTGTGTGTTGAGTGTGTGTGTGTTTAGTGTGTGTGTTTAGAGTGTGTGTTTAGAGTGTGTGTTTAGTGTGTGTTGAGTGTGTGTGTGTTTAGAGTGTGTGTTTAGTGTGTGTTGAGTGTGCGTGTGTTTAGAGTGTGTGTTTATTGTGTTTAGAGTGTGTGTTTAGTGTGTGTGTTTATTGTGTGTTCAGAGTGTGTGTTTAGTGTGTGTTTAGAGTGTGTGTGTGTTTATTGTGTGTTTAGAGTGTGTGTGTTTATTGTGTGTTTATTGTGTGTTTAGTGTGTGTGTTTATTGTGTGTTTAGAGTGTGTGTGTGTTTATTGTGTGTTTAGAGTGTGTGTTTAGTGTGTGTTTAGTGTGTGTGTTTATTGTGTTTAGTGTGTGTGTTTATTGAGTGTTTAGTGTGTGTGTTTGTGTTTAGAGTGTGTGTATGTTTAGTGGTTGTGTTTATTGTGTGTTTAGTGTGTGTTTATTGTGTGTGTTTATTGTGTTTAGAGTGGGTGTGTGTTTAGTGGTTGTGTGTTTTGTGTTTAAATCACACACACCCTTCAACTGCTCTCTGAACCTTTAAGTCACACTGAGACATAACTAAATATTTAATATCTCTCTCCCTTCTCTCTATCGCCTTTACTTCTTATCTTCCAATCCCTTTCCACCTCTCTCTCCCCCCTCTCCCCCCCCCCCCCTCTCTCGCTCTCTCTCTCTCTCTCTCTCTCTCTCTCTCGGGAATTGTTTTAAGAACATCATACCAATGATAATTTTGATATTAGATATTTTGAATTTTAAGATGCCTTCAAGTATCAAACAAGAATATAAAAAAAATATTGGATGAAAAATGACATATTGCTATTAGCAATAACAAACTAATTTAATAACTTCACATCAAATCAAACTTCATTTGTCACATGTGCCAAATACAACATGAGTTCATCCCACAAGGAAATTCTTACTGACAAGCCCTTAACCGACAGTTCAGCTCAACATAGAGTTAAAACAAATATATACCAAATAAAGTAAAGTAGAAAATAATCAAATGTAATATCATAAAAGAACAATAACGAGGCTATTTACATTTTACAGGGGGTACCGGTACCGAGTCAATGTGCGGAGGTACAGGTTAGATTGTGATTACGTCATCTGTGGATCTGTTAGGGCGAATTGTAGTGAGTCTAGCGTATCCAGGCTGTTGATGTGAGCCATGACCAAATCAAATCAAATCTAATTGTATATCTCACATACACATGGTTAGCAGATGTTAATGCAAGTGTAGCGAAATGCTTGTGCTTCTAGTTCCGACAATGCAGTAATAACCAACGAGTAATCTAACCTAACAATTCCAGAACTACTACCTTATACACACAAGTGTAAAGGGATAAATAATATGTACATAAAGATATATGAATGAGTGATGGTACAGAGCGGCATAGGCAAGATGCAGTAGATGGTATAGAGTACAGTATATACAGTGCCTTGCGAAAGTATTCGGCCCCCTTGAACTTTGCGACCTTTTGCCACATTTCAGGCTTCAAACATAAAGATATAAAACTGTATTTTTTTGTGAAGAATCAACAACAAGTGGGACACAATCATGAAGTGGAACGACATTTATTGGATATTTCAAACTTTTTTAACAAATCAAAAACTGAAAAATTGGGCGTGCAAAATTATTCAGCCCCTTTACTTTCAGTGCAGCAAACTCTCTCCAGAAGTTCAGTGAGGATCTCTGAATGATCCAATGTTGACCTAAATGACTAATGATGATAAATACAATCCACCTGTGTGTAATCAAGACTCCGTATAAATGCACCTGCACTGTGATAGTCTCAGATGTCCGTTAAAAGCGCAGAGAGCATCATGAAGAACAAGGAACACACCAGGCAGGTCCGAGATACTGTTGTGAAGAAGTTTAAAGCCGGATTTGGATACAAAAAGATTTCCCAAGCTTTAAACATCCCAAGGAGCACTGTGCAAGCGATAATATTGAAATGGAAGGAGTATCAGACCACTGCAAATCTACCAAGACCTGGCCGTCCCTCTAAACTTTCAGCTCATACAAGGAGAAGACTGATCAGAGATGCAGCCAAGAGGCCCATGATCACTCTGGATGAACTGCAGAGATCTACAGCTGAGGTGGGAGACTCTGTCCATAGGACAACAATCAGTCGTATATTGCACAAATCTGGCCTTTATGGAAGAGTGGCAAGAAGAAAGCCATTTCTTAAAGATATCCATAAAAAGTGTCGTTTAAAGTTTGCCACAAGCCACCTGGGAGACACTCCAAACATGTGGAAGAAGGTGCTCTGGTCAGATGAAACCAAAATTGAACTTTTTGGCAACAATGCAAAACGTTATGTTTGGCGTAAAAGCAACACAGCTGAACACACCATCCCCACTGTCAAACATGGTGGTGGCAGCATCATGGTTTAGGCCTGCTTTTCTTTAGCAGGGACAGGGAAGATGGTTAAAATTGATGGGAAGATGGATGGAGCCAAATACAGGACCATTCTGGAAGAAAACCTGATGGAGTCTGCAAAAGACCTGAGACTGGGACGGAGATTTGTCTTCCAACAAGACAATGATGCAAAACATAAAGCAAAATCTACAATGGAATGGTTCAAAAATAAACATGTCCAGGTGTTAGAATGGCCAAGTCAAAGTCCAGACCTGAATTCAATCGAGAATCTGTGGAAAGAACTGAAAACTGCTGTTCACAAATGCTCTCCATCCAACCTCACTGAGCTCGAGCTGTTTTGCAAGGAGGAATGGGAAAAAATGTCAGTCTCTCGATGTGCAAAACTGATAGAGACATACCCCAAGCGACTTACAGCTGTAATCGCAGCAAAAGGTGGCGCTACAAAGTATTAACTTAAGGGGGCTGAATAATTTTGCACGCCCAATTTTTCAGTTGTTGATTTGTTAAAAAAGTTTGAAATATCCAATAAATGTCGTTCCACTTCATGATTGTGTCCCACTTGTTGTTGATTCTTCACAAAAAAATACAGTTTTATATCTTTATGTTTGAAGCCTGAAATGTGGCAAAAGGTCGCAAAGTTCAAGGGGGCCGAATACTTTCGCAAGGCACTTTACATATGAGATGATTAATGTAGGGTATGAAAACAAAGTGGCATAGTTTAAAGTCGCTAGTGATACATGTATTACATAAAGATGCAGTAGATGATATAGAGTACAGTATATACATATACATATGAGATGAGTAATGTAGGGTATGTAAACATTATATTAAGTAGCATTGTTTAAAGTGGCTAGTGATATATTTTTCCATCAATTTCCATCAATTTCCATTATTAAAGTGGCTGAGGTTGAGTCAGTGTGTTGGCGGCAGCCACTCAACCAGCCTTTCAAAGCACTTCATGGCTACCGTTGTTCATGTGAGTGCTACGGGACTGTAATCATTTAGGCAGGTTACCTTTTTTTCCTTGGGCACATGGACCATGGTTATCTGCTTGAAATATGTAGGCATTACAGACTCGGTCTGTAATGCCTAAAATGTCAGTGAAGACACTTGCCAGTAAAGGTCTTGCTCACATCAGCTACCGAGAGTGTTATAACACAGTCGTCCAAAACAGCTGGTGCTCTCATGCATGCTTCAGTGTTGCTTGCCTCGAAGCGAGCATAAAAGACATTTAGCTCACTTGGCAGGCTCACGTCACTGGGCAGCTCGCGGCTCGGTTTCCATTTGTAGTATGTAGTATTCTGCAAGACCTGCCACATACTACGAACGTCAGAACCAGTTTTGTAGGATTCAATTTTAGTCCTGTATTTACGCTTTGCCTGTTTGATGGTTGGTTGTAGTGGGATTTCGTACAAGCGTCCGGTTTATTGTCCTGCTCCTTGAAAGCAGCAGATCCTTTAGCTCTGTGAGGATGTTGCCTGTAATCCATGGCTTCTTATTGGTATATGTACGTACTGTCACTGTGGGGACGATTTTGTCGATGCACTTATTGATGAAGCCAGTAACTGAGGTGGTATACTCCTCAATGCCATTGTATGAATCCCAGAACATATTCCAGTCTGTGCTAGCAAAACAGTCCTGTAGCGTAGCATCTGACCACTTTCTTATTGAGCCAGTCACTGGTAATTCCTGCTTTAGTTTTGTCTTATAATCAGGAATCAGGGGGATAGAATTATGGTCACAGTTTTTCCCTGGTTTTTCTCTGGTTGCAGACGTGACATGCTGGTAGAAGTTAGGTAGAACGGTTTTGAGTTTCCCTGCATTAACCTCCCCGGCCACTAGGAGCACCGCTTCTGGATGAGCATTTTCTTGTTTGTTTATGACCTTATACAGCTGGTTGAGTGGCCTTATACAGCTGGTTGAGTGGCCTTATACAGCTGGTTGAGTGGCCTTATACAGCTGGTTGAGTGGCCTTATACAGCTGGTTGAGTGGCCTTATACAGCTGGTTGAGTGGCCTTATACAGCTGGTTGAGTGGCCTTATACGGCTGGTTGAATGGCCTTATACAGCTGGTTGAGTGGCCTTATACAGCTGGTTGAGTGACCTTATACAGCTGGTTGAGTGGCCTTACACAGCTGGTTGAGTGGCCTTATACAGCTGGTTGAGTGGCCTTATACAGCTGGTTGAGTGGCCTTATACAGCTGGTTGAGTGGCCTTATACAGCTGGTTGAGTGGCCTTATACAGCTGGTTGAGTGACCTTATACAGCTGGTTGAGTGACCTTATACGGCTGGTTGAGTGACCTTATACAGCTGGTTGAGTGACCTTATACAGCTGGTTGAGTGACCTTATACAGCTGGTTGAGTGACCTTATACAGCTGGTTGAGTGACCTTATACAGCTGGTTGAGTGACCTTATACAGCTGGTTGAGTGACCTTATACGGCTGGTTGAGTGACCTTATACAGCTGGTTGAGTGACCTTATACAGCTGGTTGAGTGACCTTACACAGCTGGTTGAGTGGCCTTATACAGCTAGTTGAGTGGCCTTATACAGCTGGTTGAGTGACCTTATACAGCTGGTTGAGTGACCTTATACGGCTGGTTGAGTGACCTTATACAGCTGGTTGAGTGGCCTTATACAGCTGGTTGAGTGACCTTATACAGCTGGTTGAGTGGCCTTATACAGCTGGTTGAGTGTCCTTATACAGCTGGTTGAGTGGCCTTATACAGCTGGTTGAGTGGCCTTATACAGCTGGTTGAGTGACCTTATACAGCTGGTTGAGTGACCTTATACGGCTGGTTGAGTGACCTTATACAGCTGGTTGAGTGACCTTATACAGCTGGTTGAGTGGCCTTACACAGCTGGTTGAGTGGCCTTATACAGCTGGTTGAGTGGCCTTATACAGCTGGTTGAGTGGCCTTATACAGCTGGTTGAATGGCCTTATACAGCTGGTTGAGTGACCTTACACAGCTGGTTGAGTGACCTTACACAGCTGGTTGAGTGACCTTACACAGCTGGTTGAGTGGCCTTATACAGCTGGTTGAGTGGCCTTATACAGCTGGTTGAGTGGCCTTATACAGCTGGTTGAGGGGCCTTATACAGTTGGTTGAGTGGCCTTATACAGCTGGTTGAGTGGCCTTATACAGCTCGTTGAGTGCCGTCTTAGTGCCAACATCGGTTTGTGGTGGTAGTTGCAAATAATATAGATGAGAACTCCCTTGGTAGATAGTGTGGTCTACAGCTTATCATAAGGTATTCTACCTCAGGCGAGCAATACCTCGAGACTTTAATATTACACATCCCGCACCAGCTGTTATTGACAAATAGACAGACACCCCCTGCCATATCAGTTCTGTTATACTCACATACATAATAATACCAGTTTTAGAAACTTTAGAGTGTGTTCTATCTAAATCTACCAATTATATGCATAGCTTCTGGGCCTGAGAAACAGGCAGTTTACTTTGGGCATGCTTTTCACCCGGAAGTGAAAATACTGCCCCCTATCCCAATTGTGTTAATCATTCCAGAGTCTGACAGAACATGCTTAGGAAGGGAAGGAGAGGAAGTTCCACACTTCAGTGCAGGAACTGTTTACCAAACTTGAGATGGAGAGCAGAGTCTGAAATGGAACTTAGAAAGTAGCTTGACTTAGATTTCTTAATGAGGAGAAGCACATCTATTTATCAATTTCCTGAAATGCCAATCATCTACAGAATCAGCTATCCTAGCCTGGCCCAGGGCTGATTTCTCATCATAATATGATGTGAAAGTTCTATAGAGACTCAGGGATTAGTTCTATTTTTAACTCTAATGCATTTGAAGGGGGAATTTTGTTTACCAGAGATATAAAAATAGATGAGAAAAGTTCTAGAGCCAATTCAGGGTCAACCTGAGTGCAGAATAGAGCTGGGCAATATGGACAGAAATCTATATCGTCACGAATGTAAGTATTTTGCTCAATAACAATCAATATAACTAAACATAAATTATTTTTTAATGGACAGTCACTTTAAATTAGTCGGCAGGGCTCTAGACAATTCATTTTTCTAGTGCCAAGATAACTGAGATGATTAAAGAACGATTTCATCTAACATCCAGGAAATGCATGATTGATATTTTGATGTGCAACCTGTCAAAATGATTCACTACCTGGTGAAGTGGGAACTAAAAACACTTAGATAGATTACTAACTTTAACTCTAAATGTGATTTTGTTGCTAGATGGTAAAACAGGTTAATTGATTAATATATTCGTAAATGTAGGCTAATTGATTCATCTTTCAGTAAATGTAGGCTAATTGATTCAACTATCAGTAAATGTAGGCTAATTGATTAATCTATCAGTAAATGTAGGCTAATTGATTCATCTATCAGTAAATGAAGGCTTATTAATATATTAGTAAATGAAGGCGAATTAATGATTTTTATTAGTAAATGTAGGCTAATGTCCTGCAAAACCTTTCCAGCGCTAGACCAGGGTCCTTGATGTTGGCCGTTTCACTGATAATGGCACGCTCTGCTCTGCGGGCACATCAAAACCAGAGGCCTGCTACAGCCTATATTAAGAGATGAGAAATACATGATTTACTCACTGAAGAGCTGTGACTCTACTGTCTGTTACTAAAACAACAGTAGTGGCTTTGAAAACTCTATATTTTTTCTCCCACAAATGCAACGGTCATACGCTTGTGCTTCTCAGAATACATCTCTCCCTGCTCTGTGCTTCTCAGAACGCGTCTCACCCTGCTCTGTGCTTCTCAGAATACATCTCTCCCTGCTCTATGCTTCTCAGAACGTGTCTCACCCTGCTCTGTGTCACAGTTGATGTCATTAGTAAAGACACCACTCAATAAGCAGCTGTGGGCTATTTGTCAAAATGAGTTCAATCAGCTCAGTTTGCTGGCTTTCTGACATTAATCCATAGAGGTTTGGAGATTAGTTGAGTGAGGTTAAAGTAAATACAAATATTCTTCAAAATGATCAGAGGCAAGAGGTAAATCAATCCGGGTTAAAATCTCCTCAAATAATTAATTCAGATGAGGTTTTAAATATTCAGAAATAGTATCAACAGCATCTGTCAGTGCAGCAGGGGGGCAGTAAATCCCAACTACAAACACATTATTATTTTGGCATAAGGCCACATGTATAGCCAGACACTTGGAGAACACGATGCCATTATTATGTCAGATACAGGGCCTTCTGAATGTGTTTTGACCCCTTGACCTTTTCCACATTTTGTTGCGTTACAGCCATATTCTAAAATGTATTAAGTACAAAAAAATCCTCAGCAATCTATACACAATACTCCATAAAGACAAAGCAAAAACAGGTTTTTAGAAAATGTTGCTTATTTACCTTGGTCTCAGAACCTTTGCTATGACACACACAATTGAGGACAGGTGCATCCTGTTTCCATTGAACATGCTTGAGATGTTTCTATCACTTGATTGGAGTCCACCTGTGGTAAATTCAATTGATTGGACATGATTTGGAAAAGCACACACCCATCTATATAAGTTCCCACAGTTGTCAGAGCAAAAACCAAGCCATGAGGTCGATGGAATTGTCTGCAGAGCTCCGAGACAGGATTGTGTAAAAGAACAGATCTGGGGAAGGGTACCAAAAAATGTATGCAGCATTGAAGGTCCCCAAAAATACATTGGCCTCCATCATTCTTAAATTGAAGAAGTTTGGAACCACAAAGACTCTTCCAAGAGCTGACCGCCCAACCAAACTGAACAATCGGGGGAGAAGGGCCTTGATCATGAAGGTGACAAAGAACCCGAGGGTCACTCTGACAGAGCTCCAGAGCTCCTCAGTGGAGATGGGAGAACCTTCCAGAAGGACAACCATATCGGCAGCACTCCACCAATCAGGCCTTTATGGTAGAGTTGCCAGACGGAAGCCAAAAGGGACCTAAAGGACTCTTAGAAACAAGATTCTCTGGTCTGATGAAACCAAGATTGAACTCTTTGGCCTGAATGCCAAGTGTCACATCTGGAAGAAACCTGGCATTATCACTACGGTGAAGCATGGTGGTGGCAGCATCATGCTGTGGGGATGTTTTTCAGTTGGAGGGACAGAGAGACTAGTCAGGATCAAGGCAAAGATGAACAGAGCAAACTACAGAGAGATTCTTGATGAAAACCTGCTCCAGACATCAGACTGGGGCGAAGGTTCACCTTCCAACATGACAATGACCCAAATCACACTGCCAAGACAACGCAGGAAAGGCTTCGGGACAAGTCTTTGAATGTCATTGAGAGAAGTTGTAGAGGGAGCACAGATTCCTGCCTATTTTGAGAGAGGGGTAGAGGGAGCACAGATTCCTGCCTGTTTTGTGAGAGGAGCAGAGGGAGGACAGATTCCTACCTGTTTTTAGAGAGGGGTAGAGAGTGGTAGAGAAGGGTAGAGAGAGGTAGAGAAGGGTAGAGAGGATTAGGGAGGTGTAGAGAGGGGTAGAGGGGTAGAGAGCTATAGAGGTGGTAGAGAGGGGGTAGAGAGGGGGTAAAGAGGAGTAGAGGGGGGTAGAGGGAGGGGTACAGGGAGGGGTAGAAGGGGGGTAGAGAGAGAAAGAGATGGGTAGAGAGAGGTAGAAAGAGTTAGAGAAGGGTATAGGGGGGTCGATAGGGGTAAAGAGGAGTAGAGAGAGCAGAAAGTCGAGTGCTAAGGCTCACACATACTCATTAATATTCATTGTCCCGCTAGTGCTGTCCCTGGCGACCAGAACAATGAAGTTGCAGAGGTCACATACTTCAGAGAGAGGGAGAGAGAGAGAAAGAGAGAGATGGATGAATAGAGAGAGAGCAGGATACATTTTGAAAGGAGAGAGAGGAGACTGAAGTGAATACCAACAGGGCAGCAGGCCAGAGGGGTGTCTGAGGTTAGGATACCAATAGTTCAGAGGGGTGTCTGAGGTTAGGATACCAAGAGTTCAGATGGGTGTCTGAGGTTGGGATACCAACAGTTCAGAGGGGTGTCTGAGGTTAGGATACCAACAGGGCAGCAGGCCAGAGGGGTGTCTGAGGTTAGGATACCAACAGGCAAGAGGGGTGTCTGAGGTTAGGATACCAACAGGCAAGAGGGGTGTCTGAAGTTAGGATACCTACAGTTCAGAGGGGTGTCTGAGGTTAGGATACCAACAGTTCAGAGGGGTGTCTGAGGTTTGGATACCAACAGTTTAGAGGGGTGTCTGAAGTTAGGATACCAACAGGCCAGAGGGGTGTCTGAGGTTAGGATACCAACAGGGCAATAGGCCAAATGGGTGTCTGAGGTTAGGATACCAACAGGCCAGAGGGGTGTCTGAGGTTAGGATACCTACAGTTCAGAGGGGTGTCTGAGGTTAGGATACCAACACGGCAATAGGCCAAATGAGTGTCTGTGTTTAGGATACCAACAGGCCAGAGGGGTGTCTGAGGTTAGGATACCAACAGTTCAGCAGGCCAGAGGGGTGTCTGAGGTTAGGATACCAACAGTTCAGCAGGCCAGAGGGGTGTCTGAGGTTAGGATACCAACAGTTCAGCAGGCCAGAGGGGTGTCTGAGGTTAGGATACCAACAGGCCAGAATGGTGTCTGAGGTTAGGATACCAACAGGCCAGAATGGTGTCTGAGGTTAGGATACCAACAGGCCAGAGGGGTATCAGAAGTTAGGATACCAACAGGACCATATGCCAAATGGGTGTCTGAGGTTAGGATACCAACAGTTCAGAATGGTGTCTGAGGCTAGGATACCAACAGGCCAGAATGGTGTCAGTATTTAGGATACCAACAGGCCAGAATGGTGTCTGAGGACAGGATACCAACAGTTCAGCAGGCCAGAGGAGTGTCTGAGGTTAGGATACCAACAGGCCAGACGTGTGTCTGAGGTTAGGATACCAACAGTTCAGCAGGCCAGAGGGGTGTCTGAGGTTAGGATACCAACAGGCCAGAATGGTGTCTGAGGTTAGGATACCAACAGTTCAGCAGGCCAGAGTGGTGTCTGAGGTTAGGATACCAACAGGCCAGAATGGTGTCTGAGGTTAGGATACCAACAGTTCAGCAGGACAGAGGTGTGTCTGAGGTTAGGATACCAACAGGCCAGAATGGTGTCTGAGGACAGGATACCAACAGGCCAGAATGGTGTCTGAGGTTAGGATAGCAACAGTTCAGTAGGCCAGAGGGTTGTCTGAGGTTAGGATACTAACAGGCCAGAATGGTGTCTGAGGTTAGGATACCAACAGGCCAGAAGGGTGTCTGAGGTGAGGATACCAACAGGCCAGAGGGGTGTCTGAGATTAGGATACCAACAGGCCAGAGGGGTGTCTGAGGCTAGGATACCAACAGGCCAGAATGGTGTCTGAGGACAGGATACCAACAGTTCAGCAGGCCAAAGGGGTGTCTGAGGTTAGGATACCAACAGGCCATTCGTGTGTCGGAGGTTAAGATACCAACAATTCAGCAGGCCAGAGGGGTGTCTGAGGTTAGGATACCAACAGGCCAGAATGGTGTCTGAGGTTAGGATACCATCAGTTCAGCAGGCCAGAGTGGTGTCTGAGGTTAGGATACCAACAGTTCAGCAGGCCAGAAGGGTGTCTGAGGTGAGGATACCAACAGGCCAGAGGGGTGTCTGAGATTAGGATACCAACAGGCCAGAGGGGTGTCTGAGGCTAGGATACCAACAGGCCAGAATTGTGTCTGAGGACAGGATACCAACAGTTCAGCAGGCCAAAGGGGTGTCTGAGGTTAGGATACCAACAGGCCATTCGTGTGTCGGAGGTTAAGATACCAACAATTCAGCAGGCCAGAGGGGTCTCTGAGGTTAGGATACCAACAGGCCAGAATGGTGTCTGAGGTTAGGATACCATCAGTTCAGCAGGCCAGAGTGGTGTCTGAGGTTAGGATACCAACAGTTCAGCAGGCCAGAGGGGTGTCTGAGGTTAGGATACCAACAGGCCAGAATGGTGTCTGAGGTTAGGATACCAACAAGCCAGAATGGTGTCTGAGGTTAGGATACCAACAGGCCAGAATGATGTCTGAGGTTAGGATACCAACAGGCCAGAGGGGTATCAGAAGTTAGGATACCAACAGGACCATATGCCAAATGGGTGTCTGAGGTTAGGATACCAACAGTTCAGAATGGTGTCTGAGGCTAGGATACCAACAGGCCAGAATGGTGTCTGTATTTAGGATACCAACAGGCCAGAATGGTGTCTGAGGACAGGATACCAACAGTTCAGCAGGCCAGAGGAGTGTCTGAGGTTAGGATACCAACAGGCCAGACGTGTGTCTGAGGTTAGGATACCAACAGTTCAGCAGGCCAGAGGGGTGTCTGAGGTTAGGATACCAACAGGCCAGAATGGTGTCTGAGGTTAGGATACCAACAGTTCAGCAGGCCAGAGTGGTGTCTGAGGTTAGGATACCAACAGTTCAGCAGGCCAGAGGGGTGTCTGAGGTAAAAAAAAGATATATGTTTGTCATGTTATGTTCAGAAATCCACCGGAAAGAGCGGTCACAACAACGCAGACAAAAATTCCAAATTATATCCATAATATCGACAGAAACATGGAAAACGTTTTTTTTTTATAATCAATCCTCAAGGTGTTTTTCAAATATCTATTAGATAATATATCAACCCGGGACATTTGGCTTTTCACTAGGACCGGGAGGAAAAATGGCTACCTCTCGGTTTAGCGCAAAAATCACACTGATTGACAACAAAACCACTTACGCAATGTGGACGTTTACGCTCATTCTTCAAAATAAAGGCCTGAAACTACATCTAAAGGCTGTAGACACCTTAGGGAAGCCACAGAAAAAGGAATCTGGTTGATGTCCCTTTCAATGGGCAATAGGAATGCATAGAAAGACAGGGGTTTCAAAATAAGGGTCACTTCCTGATTGGATTTTTCTCAGGATTTCGCCTGCAATATCAGTTCTGTTATACTCACAGACAATATTTTTACAGTTTTGGAAACTTTAGAGTGTTTTCTATCCTAAGCTGTCTATTACATGCATATTATAGCATCTGGTCCTGAGAAATAGGCAGTTTACTTTGGGAACGTTATTTTTCCAATAATAAAAATTGTGCCCCCTAGCTATAAGAGGTTAAGAACAATTTATTATTTACAATGACGGCCTACTGGAGAACAGTTGGTTAACTTCCTTGTTCAGGGGCAGAACGACAGATTTGACCTTGTCAGCTCAGGGATTCGAAGTTAAGATAGTTAATGATCTAGAAGAGTCCAACACACACAAGCACACACTCAAATAAACACTAAGACACACACATGCACACATACACAGACTTAAACTAACAATGGATGCTCATCATGACATGATCACGTAAGAGTTGGAGTGGATTTATGTGACATGACAAGCTGATGTTTTTCACAGACAGAGAGAGGGATGGAGATAGAAGGAGAGAGAAATGGAGAGGCAGAGTAGATAGATAGAGGTGGAGAGACAGAAAGGAGAGAGATGGAGGGGGTGGCAGGTAGCCTAGGTTAGCCAAGTGGTTAGAGCATTGGGCCAATAACCGAAAGGTTGCTGGGCCAATAACCTAAAGGTTGCTAGATCAAATCCCCGAGCTGACAAGGTAAAAATCTGTTGTTCTGCCCCTGAACAAGGCAGTTAACCCACTGTTCCTAGGCCATCATTGTAAATAAGAATTTGTTCTTTAAATGACTTGTCTAGTTAAAAAAAAATTAAATGGAGCGAGACAGAGATGAGATGATGAAGAGAGAGACAGAGGTCTGTGCATAGTCAATGGTTTTGATTTGAATAGGATCTCTTTTAATCCTCATTTGGAGTAATCTTCCAAGACTCCTTAAACATTAAAATACAATTTATAATTGATCACATTTTCACATATAACACATTGTTACAAACAGACATAAAACATACTGACCAGATAAATACTGTAACAGTCTAAAAAGATAGATTTATTCCTTCATCATAGTCCCACAAAACCTTCCAATGTATTATATTCAAATGTTCCTAAAGTATTGTTTCAACTTACACTACTGTTCAAACGTTTGGGGTCAATTAGAAATGTCCTTGTTTTTGAAAGAAAAGCAAAAATGTTTGTCCACTAAAATAACATCAAATTGATCAGAAATACAGTGTAGACATTGTTAATTTTGTAAATGACTATTGTAGCTGGAAACAGCTGATTTTATATGGAATATCTGCATACCTACCATCACTCCTGTGTTCTTGTTAGCTAATCCAAGTTTATAATTTGAAAAGGCTAATTGATCATTAGAAAACTCTTTTGCAATTATTTTAGCACAGCTGAAAACTGTTGTCCTGATTTAAAGAAGCAATAAAACGGGCCTTTAGACTAGTTGAGTATCTGGAGCATCCCAGAGTTTTGTTATTGTTGTCCTGTCAACCTTCACACTAGATGGGTATAATGAGATAGATGTACCAAGTAAGCCCTTAAGTGTATTCCATACCTTTTTATAATCATTAAAATCATTTTTGTAAAATACATTTATTTTTTCTCATGATTTAATTTAACGGCATAATTACGTAGTGTTCTATAATTCTCTTCAATAATTTCTAGTTTAGATTTGGCTTCTAAGACTTTTGCTATATTTCTTTGAGAAAAAGCCTCACCCAGTTCATCATCAATCCATGGAGATGGACGAGCCCCAACAGTACTTTTTCTTACTGATGCATGATGGTCCATTACCTCAGTGAGCAAATCAATAAAACATTCTGTAGCGTGATTTAAATCAACCTCTAGATAAATCAGCTCCCAGGGTGCAGAAGCCAAATCATTTTGAAATAGCTCATGAATAAATGTTAAAAAAATGTATCTTAACCACAATCCTTGGGGGTTTCTTTGGAACCTTGGTGTTCATGGTCACAATATTATGTTCTGTCCAGCCCACTGGCATTAATCTGGCTTTTAAGCATTTCAATGGTATATTACAGAAAATCAGATCAATGCACGTGTCTGAACAGTGACCTAACTTAGTTGATGATCTAGCAGAGAGGTTAACAAATTAACCATTAGTTTTCAAACCAGCATATCTCATTAATTTACTATTATGATCCCTACAATTTATATTAAAATCATCCAAGATAATTACATCTCTGTTACGAACTGTGGCCTGGTCAAACCCAGTACATAATTCATCCAGATAGGAGGTCTATACAAATCCGACCAATATGGCTGCCTGGTGAGGTAGATGTACGTGAGCCCATAGTGCCTCAATTTGACCTACATTAAGGTCATCCCCCCTCTTAAAAGGTATGATTCTGAATGCACAGTGCAACACCGCCACCATTCCTGTTCCTGTTCTCAGTAGGCTGTATTCATGATTCATGATTCGTGTCCCAGTCCTACAATCTAAGCTAGATGCCCTCAATCTCACACAAATCATAGAGGAACCCACCAGGTACAACCCTAAATCTGTTAACATGGGCACCCTCATAGACATTGTCCTGACCAACTTGCCCTCCAAATACACCTCCGCTGTTTTCAATCAGGATCTCAGCGATCACTACCTCATTGCCTGTATCCACTATAGGTCCACGGTCAAACAACCACCCCTCATCACTGTCAAACGCTCCCTAAAACACTTCTGCGAGCAGGCCTTTCTAATTGACCTGGACCGGGTATCCTGGAAGGATATTGACCTCATCCCGTCAGTCGAGGATGCCTGGTCATTCTTTAAAAGTAATTTCCTCACCATCTTAGATAAGCATGCCCCGTTCAAAAAATGCAGAACTAAGAACAGATATAGCCCTTGGTTCACTCCAGACCTGACTGCCCTTGACCAGCACAAAAACATCCTGTGGCGGACTGCAATAGTATCGAATAGTCCCCGCGATATGCAACTGTTCAGGGAAGTCAGGAACCTGTACACGCAGTCAGTCAGGAAGGCAAAGGCCAGCTTTTTCAAGCAGAAATTTGCATCCTGTAGCTCTAACTCCAAAAAATTCTGGGACACTGTAAAGTCCATGGAGAACAAGAGCACCTCCTCCCACATGCCCACTGCACTGAGGCTAGGTAACATGGTCACCACTGATAAATCCATGATAATCGAAAATTTCAATAAGCCTTTCTCAACGGCTGGCAATGCCTTCCTCCTAGCTACTCCAACCCTGGCCAACAGCTCCCCCCCCCCACCCCCCCCCCCCCCCCCCCCCGCAGCTACTCGCCCAAGCCTCCCCAGCTTCTCCGTCACCCATATCCAGACAGCAGATGTTCTGAAAGAGTTGCAAAACCTGGACCAGTACAAATCAGCAAGGCTGGACCCTCTCTTTCTAAAACTATCCACCGCCATTGTTGCAACCCCTATTACCAGCCTGTTCAAACTCTCTTTCGTATCGTCCGAAATCCCTAAAGATTGGAAAGCTGCCGAGGTCATCCCGCCCTTCAAAAGGGGGTAACACCCTAGACCAAAACTGTTACAGACCTATATCCATCCTGCCCTGCCTTTCTAAAGTCTTTGAAAGCGAAGTTAATAAACAGATCACTGACCATTTAGAATCCCACTGTACCTTCTCCGCTGTGCAATCCAGTTTCCGAGTCGGTCACGGGTGCAACTCAGCCACGCTCAAGGTACTAAACGATATCACAACCGCCATCGATAAAAGACAGTACTGTGCAGCCGTCTTCATCGACCTGGCCAAGGCTTTCAACTCTGTTAATCACCGTATTCTTATCGGCAGACTCAATAGCCTTGGTTTTTCTGATGACTGCCTCGCCTGGTTCACCAACTACTTTGCAGACAGAGTTTAGTGTGTCAAATCGGAGGGCATGTTGTCCGGACCTCTGGCGGTCTCTATGGGGGTACTGCAGGGTTCAATTCTCGGGCTGACTATTTTCTCTGTATATATCAATGATGTCGCTCTTGCTGCGGGTGATTCCCTGATCCACCTCTACGCAGACGACACCATTCTGTATACTTCTGGCCCTTCCTTGGACACTGTGCTAACTAACCTCCAAAATGAGCTTCAATGCAATACAACACTCCTTCCGTGGCCTCCAACTGCTCTTAAACGCTAGTAAAACCAAATGCATGTTTTCAACCGTTCGCCCGCACCCGCCTGGCCGACTAAAATCACCACCCTGGATGGTTCCACCCTGGATGGTTCCAACCTAGAATATGTGGACAACTATAAATACCTAGCTGTCTGGCTAGACTGTACACTCTCCTTCCAGACTCATATTAAACATTTCCAATCCAAAATCAAATCTAGAATTGGCTTTCCATTTCGCAACAAAGCCTCGTTCACTCATGCCGCCAAACCTACCCTAGTAAAACTGACTATCCTACCGATCCTCTACTTCGACGATGTCATCTACAAAATACAGTGCCTTACGAAAGTATTCGGCCCCCTTGAACTTTGCGACCTTTTGCCACATTTCAGGCTTCAAACATAGAGATATAAAACTGTATTTTTTTGTGAAGAATCAACAACAAGTGGGACACAATCATGAAGTGGAACGACATTTATTGGATATTTCAAACTTTTTTAACAAATCAAAAACTGAAAAATTGGGCGTGCAAAATTATTCAGCCCCTTTACTTTCAGTGCAGCAAACTCTCTCCAGAAGTTCAGTAAGGATCTCTGAATGATCCAATGTTGACCTAAATGACTAATGATGATAAATACAATCCACCTGTGTGTAATCAAGTCTCCGTATAAATGCACCTGCACTGTGATAGTCTCAGAGGTCCGTTAAAAGCGCAGAGAGCATCATGAAGAACAAGGAACACACCAGGCAGGTCCGAGATACTGTTGTGAAGAAGTTTAAAGCCGGATTTGGATACAAAAAGATTTCCCAAGCTTTAAACATCCCAAGGAGCACTGTGCAAGCAATAATATTGAAATGGAAGGAGTATCAGACCACTGCAAATCTACCAAGACCTGGCCGTCCCTCTAAACTTTCAGCTCATACAAGGAGAAGACTGATCAGAGATGCAGCCAAGAGGCCCATGATCACTCTGGATGAACTGCAGAGATCTACAGCTGAGGTGGGAGACTCTGTCCATAGGACAACAATCAGTCGTATATTGCACAAATCTGGCCTTTATGGAAGAGTGACAAGAAGAAAGCCATTTCTTAAAGATATCCATAAAAAGTGTCGTTTAAAGTTTGCCACAAGCCACCTGGGAGACACACCAAACATGTGGAAGAAGGTGCTCTGGTCAGATGAAACCAAAATTGAACTTTTTGGCAACAATGCAAAACGTTATGTTTGGCGTAAAAGCAACACAGCTGAAGACACCATCCCCACTGTCAAACATGGTGGTGGCAGCATCATGGTTTGGGCCTGCTTTTCTTCAGCAGGGACAGGGAAGATGGTTAAAATTGATGGGAAGATGGATGGAGCCAAATACAGGACCATTCTGGAAGAAAACCTGATGGAGTCTGCAAAAGACCTGAGACTGGGACGGAGATTTGTCTTCCAACAAGACAATGATCCAAAACATAAAGCAAAATCTACAATGGAATGGTTAAAAAATAAACATATCCAGGTGTTAGAATGGCCAAGTCAAAGTCCAGACCTGAATCCAATCGAGAATCTGTGGAAAGAACTGAAAACTGCTGTTCACAAATGCTCTCCATCCAACCTCACTGAGCTCGAGCTGTTTTGCAAGGAGGAATGGGAAAAAATGTCAGTCTCTCGATGTGCAAAAAATCTTTATGTTTGAAGCCTGAAATGTGGCTTGAAAAGTTCAAGGGGGCCGAATACTTTCGCAAGGCACTGTAGCTTCCAACACCACTCGGCAAACTGGATGCAGTCTATCACAGTGCCATCCGTTTTGTTACCACATTTTCTTATACCACCCACCACTGCAACCTGTATGCTCTAGTCGGCTGGCCCTCGCTCCATATTCGTTGCCAGACCCACTGGCTCCAGGTCATCTATAAGTCCATGCTAGGTGAAGCTCCGCCTTATCTCAGTTCACTGATCACGATAACAACACCCATCCATAGCACACGTTCCAGCAGGTATATCTCACTGATCATCCCCAAAGCCAACACCTCATTTGGCCACCTTTCCTTCCAGTTCTCTGCTGCCAGTGACTGGAACGAATTGCAAAAATAGCTGAAGTTGGAGACTTTTATTTCCCTCACCAACTTTAAACATCAACTCTCTGAGCAGCTAACCGATCACTGCAGCTGTACATAGTCCATCTGTAAATGGCCCACCCAATCTACCTACCTCATCCCCATACTGTTTTTATTTTATTTACTTTTCTGCTCTTTTGCACACCAGTATCTCTACATCATCATATGCTCATTTATCACTCCAGTGTTAATCTGTTAAATTGTAACTATTCGCTCCTATGGTCTATTTATTGCCTACCTCATGCCTTTTGCACACACTGTATATAGACTTTCCTTTCTCTACTGTGCCATTGACTTGTTTGTGTTATTGGCTTGTTTGTTGACTCCATGTGTAACTCTGTGTTGTTTGTGTCGCACTGCTTTGCTTTATCTTGGCCAGGTCGCAGTTGTAAATGAGAACTTGTTCTCAACTAGCCTACCTGGCTAAATAAAGGTGTTCTCAACTAGCCTACCTGGTTAAATAAAGGTGAAAAAATAAATTAAAATTAAAATTAAAAATCTCAGTAGACTATATCCATGATTCCTGTCTCTTCTCAGTAGACTTTATCCATGATTCCTGTCTCTTCTCAGTAGACTATATCCATGATTCCTGTCTCTTCTCAGTAGACTATATCCATGATTCCTGTCTCTTCTCAGTAGACTTTATCCATGATTCCTGTCTCTTCTCAGTAGACTATATCTATGATTCCTGTCTCTTCTCAGTAGACTATATCCATGATTCCTGTCTCTTCTCAGTAGACTATATCCATGATTCCTGTCTCTTCTCAGTAGACTATCTCCATGATTGATGTCTCTTCTCAGTAGACTATATCTATGATTCCTGTCCCTTCTCAGTAGACTATATCCATGATTCCTGTCTCTTCTCAGTAGACTATATCCATGATTCCTGTCTCTTCTCAGTAGACTATCTCCATGATTCCTGTCCCTTCTCAGTAGACTATCTCCATGATTCCTGTCCCTTCTCAGTAGACTATCTCCATGATTCCTGTCTCTTCTCAGTAGACTATATCCATGATTCCTGTCTCTTCTCAGTAGACTATATCCATGATTCCTGTCTCTTCTCAGTAGACTATCTCCATGATTCCTGTCTCTTCTAAGTAGACTATATCTATGATTCCTGTCTCTTCTCAGTAGACTATATCCATGATTCCTGTCCTCAATAGACTCCATCCATGATTCCTGTCCCTTCTCATTAGACTATATCCATGAATGTTAATTTGCTCATCACTAACAGATGCAACCAAATGCGCTTTTGTTAAAGGTAAATTATGAATATTATTTATGCTGAACAAGTTAAAAACAAGTATTTTTTTTAGGAAGGCTACAGGATACAGTTTTTTTCTCCTTTCATTGATCTCCGTGGGGAAGTGATCTTCATTTGTGATCTTCATTTGTTTCTTAGATCTCTGCCCTTGCTTTTCTCCATTCCCTTTAACTTAAAATGTTCAAAACATGTAATAACAGCCCCATGGCCTGTTCCCAGAGACCCATTCTATGTACTCTGGAGAAAGGGACATTATGTCCGACATCAGTGGCCAGTATCAGTTGAGTTGACATGAAGTCTCGGACAGTGTCCTCAGAGCCTCTGCTGTTGTCATTCTCCGTGATCCCTGAAAACAATAGATTGTCTCGCATTGATCGACACCGTACATCAAGCGAGGTTTCTTTAAGTAGTTTGTTCTCCCTTTGCACCACCTCCACCTTGCTATGAATAGAGTCTACAGAACCTTTCAGTGCCGTGTTCTCTTTCCTCAGATCATCCATCTGACATTGGCTCAATTCTAGACTGGCACATAATAATAGCATAATGCATTGATGTTCTCTTGTAATATATCCAAGATATCAAGCCTTTCAGTGATGGATTTTAACAAGTCAACATCCATATTAGTAAACCTCTCCCCACTCTCCACCCACGCCCTCTTGCTTGGGGATGGTTTGGTGTCGTCAGTGATACCGCTTGGCCAACTTGGCTTTGGTTTGTTTTGTTGATTGTGTTTGTTGTCCTTAATAACAGTGCTTTAATCCTCCGAAACCAGCGACATGTTTCTTTGAGCCAGTAAGTATCTCTCGTCAATGAATCGTTCAAGCTCTTCAATGGATTCTGAATCATCCAGAGTGTTTGCAGGCAGATTAAAACAAAAATAACTAAACAATGGGTGTATATTTCTGGACCTGTTGGTAGATACATCCACTAAAAATGTAAAAATAAAAAAATGTAACGATTGTGTACTCACTCGTGAATGTTATATTGAAATAGTTCCTGCAAACAATTAACAGAGGGAGAGAAGTTTGAAAATGAATCCACATGTGAATCCCAGTAGGCTTCGGGGAGGCTCCTACTGTAAGGTAGACCTACAGCTCATCCCTTGGCAGTAGTGCTGTAGATTACTTTATCACTGGCCTCAAACATGAGTCACTCAAGAGCGTTCACATTCAGCCCACTGAAACCCCTATCCGATCACAGCAAAATCACAGCTTACTTGAAGAGAGCAATAATCAATCTTGAGGCATTAAAAAGCCAAATGAACTGAATAATGTTAAGAAATGCTGTAGATGGAAGGAAAATAATGTAGAAACCTAAATACAATTAGGCAACAACTAATTCAATTATTTTAAACAACTTCCTGGACAAAATGTTTTACTGCAATAGTGAAGGTGTAAACTAACCAGTATATTTGACCTTTCAGCTTCCGTATCAAATCTAAAAATGTCAAGCAGACAACCTAAGAAAATGAACAACAATGACAAATGGTTTGATGAAGAAAAAAAACGTTAAAAATTAATTGAGAAACCTATCCAACCAAAAACATTGAAACCCAGAAAACCTGAGCCTATGACTTCACTATGGTGAATCACTAAAACAATACAGAAATAATCTAGGGGAAAAGAAGGAACAGCACGTCAGAAATCAGCTGATTTCAGCTGTAATTGAATAATCATTATAATCTAACCACTTCTGGGAAAATTGGAAGACACTAAATGAACAACAACATGAAGAGTTAGCTTTTCAAAATGGAGATGTATGGATTTACCACTTTTCCAATCTGGTTGGCTCTATAACAAAGAACAAACTGCAAAAACACATACATGACCAAATACAATTTTTAGAATCAACTGTTAAAGACTAAACACAGCAACAAAGAAACGTCACTGTCAACTGCATTTATTTTCAGCAAACTTAACATGTGTAAATATTTGTATGAACATAACAACATTCAACAACTGAGACATAAACTGAACAAGTTCCACAGACATGTGACTAACAGAAATGGAATAATGTGTCCCTGAACAAAGGGGGGGTCAAAATCAAAAGTAACAGTCAGTATCTGGTGTGGCCACCAGCTGCATTAAGTAGTGCAGTGCATCTCCTTCTCATGGACTGAACTAGATTTGCCAGTCAGGCCGTGAGTTGGGGTGGGCAGTTTATGTTGGAGTTACAGCTGAATGAGTCAACAGACGTGGAGGGCCTGGCACAGCTCCTGGTATATGTCTGTTACAGCTGGATGAGTCAACAGGCCTGGCACAGCTCCTGGTACATGTCCGTTACGTTTATGGGGGTTCAATTAAGGAAGACATCCTCTTCTGCAAACCACTGGAAACCAGGACAACATGAGAGGGTATGAGAGAGGAAGACTCACGTCTTCTGGAAACCAGGAGAGGATATTTTTAAAGTATTGGACAGCTTTGTGACATCAAATGGACTTTGGTGGTCAAGATGTGTTGTTATCTGTACTGATGGATGTGTTGGTGTCTGTACTGATGGATGTGTTGGTATCTGTAGTGATGGATGTGTTGGTGTCTGTACTGATGGATGTGTTGGTATCTGTACTGATGGATGTGTTGGTGTCTGTACTGATGGTGCAAAAGCCATGACAGGGAGACATAGTGGAGTGGTAACGCACGTGCAAGCAGTTGCTCCCAACACAACGTGGGTACACTGCAGCATCCACCGAGAGGCTCTTGCTGCCAAGGGAATGCCTGACAGCTTGAAAGACGTTCTGGACACCACTGTGAAAATGCAGAGAGGCTCTTGGGTACACTGCAGCATCCACAGAGAGGCTCTTGGGTACACTGCAGCATCCACAGAGAGGCTCTTGGGTACACTGCAGCATCCACCGAGAGGTTCTTGGGTACACTGCAGCATCCACCGAGAGGCTTTTGGGTACACTACAGCATCCACAGAGAGGCTCTTGGGTACACTGCAGCATCCACAGAGAGGCTCTTGGGTACACTGCAGCATCCACTGAGAGGCTCTTGGGTACACTGCAGCATCCACAGAGAGGCTCTTGGGTACACTACAGCATCCACCGAGAGGTTCTTGGGTACACTGCAGCATCCACCGAGAGGCTTTTGGGTACACTGCAGCATCCACCGAGAGGCTCTTGCTGCCAAAGGAAGGCCTGACAGCTTGAAAGACGTTTTGCACACTACAGTGAAAATGGTTAACTTTGCTAAAGCAAGGCCGCTGAACTATCGTGTAATTCTGCATTATGCAATAGTTATGCAATAATATGGGCAGCTCTTGGGTAAGCAAGTAAAGCTTTTATAACATACAGAAGTGGGGCAAAGTATTGATATGTTTTTTTGAATTGAGAGTTTTCTTTGCTGACAATAATTTTCACTCATCTGACCGCTTGCGTGATGACAAGTTTCTCACACACTGGCCTATCTGGGTGATGTTTTTCTCGCCTGAATGATCTGAATCTAGGATTACAGGGACTCTCCATAACTCTCAGACAAAATTGAGGCTGTGATTAAGAAGTTGGAGCTCTTTTCTGCATTAACAAGGACAACACACAGGTCTTTCCATCATTGTATGATTTTTTTGTGTGCAAATGAACCCAAGCTTACGGACAATGTCAAATGTGATCTAGTGAAGCACCTGAGTGAATTGGGTGCGCAATTACGCAGGTACTTTCCCCAAAACGGACGACACAAACAACTGGATTCGTTATCCCTTTCATGCCCTGCCTCCAGTCCACTTACCGATATCTGAACAAGAGAGCCTCACCGAAATTGCAACAAGCGCTTCTGTGAAAATTGATTTTAATCAGACACTGATGCCCTTTGCAACCACGTACGTGAGTGTGGATTCTGGGCGCTCACGAGCATGAAACCTAATGCAACAGACTGTGTTTGGAAAAATATTTAAGACGGACTCTCTCCAATACAACCCAACATTGCAGAGTTATGTGCATCCTTTCAAGCACACCCTTCTCATTAACCTGTGGTGAGTTATTCACAATGTTTCGATCAACAAATAAGGTTTTCTATGTAAGATGGCTAAATAAAGAGCAAAATTGTTTATTAATATTATATTATTATTTGTGCCCTGATCCTATAAGAGATCTTTATCACTTCCCACGAGCCGGATTGTGACAACTCACACTCGTTCTTATGTTTAATAAATGTATCGTATAGTGTGTGGCGCTGACCCTGGTGCTAGAGGGGGTACAGCTGACCCTGGTGCTAGAGGGGGTACAGCTGACCCTGGTGCTAGAGGGGGTACAGCTGGAGTTTGAATGTTTGAAGGGGTACGGGACATAAACAGTTTGGGAACCACCTCACCTAGAACACACTGAATATGTTGTGATGTTTTAAACATTTTTGAACTTAATTTTGACCCCAGGACAATAAATGCAAATACATATGTCATTGTATGCTGTAGCGTTAAGATTTCCCTTCACTGGAACTAAGAGGCCCAAACCAAGACAAACAGCCCCAGACCATTATTCCTCATCCACCAAACTTTACAGTTGGCACTATGCATTCGGCCAGGTTGCGTTATCCCGAGATTTGCCAAACCCAGATATGTCCGTCAGACTGCCTGATGGTAAAGGGGTGATTCATCAGTCCATAGAACACGTTTCCACTGCTCTAGAATCCAATGGTGGTTAGCTTTACACCACGCCAGCAGACGCTTGGCATTGCGCATGGTGATCTTAGGCTTGTGTGCGCCTGCTCGGCCATGGAAACCCATTTCATGAAGCTCCCGACAAACAGTTATTGTGCTGATGTTGCTTCCAGAGGCAGTTTGGAACTTGGTAGTAAGTGCAACCGAGGACAGACTATTTTTGCTACGTGCTTCAGCACTCAGTGATCCTGTTCTGTGTGGCGTATGACTTCGCAACTGAGCCTACCGCTGAGTCATTGTTGCTCCTAGATGTTTCCACTTCACAATAACAGCACTTACAGTTGACCAAGGCAGCTCTAGCAGGGCAGAAATTTGACTGAATACAACTGACTTGTTGTAAAGGTGGCATCCTATGACGGTGCCACATTGAAAGTCACTGAGCTCTTCAATAAGGCCATTCTACTGCCAATGTTTGTCTATGGAGATTGCATGGCGATGTGCTTGATTTTATAGACCTTTCAGCAATGGGTTGAAATAGAATCATCTGATTTGTCCACTTTTGTATATATCGTGTATGTTTCCTATGCCAATAAAGCACTTTCAATTGAATTGATTTGAATTGGGGAAACAGAGAGGAGAGATAGAGAAGAGATGGAGACAAAGAGAGGTCTGTACATAGGGAGACCTTGTGCGAAGTAGAGACAGAACATCTTGTCTCTGGGAACATCTTTTCTCTGGGAACATCTTGACACACACCCGCAGCTTGACATGACCACAACACACACTGTCGGATGTCATTAATATTAAACAGTCATAACCAACATTAATATTTTAATATTAAACCCATTTGTGTTGCGACGACACAGACCTCTTCTCCCAATGCTGCTCTCTCCTCGTACATTCACAGGGACAGCATGAATATGCAGAGTGTGGGAGGAGGAGGGGGGGAGGGAGGCGTGGGTGAGGAGGGGGGTGAGGGAGGGGTGGGTGAGGAGGGGATGTGAGTGCACTTTGCGTGACTTATCTGAGGACCGGCACTCACACGTGTTTCGAGTAAAGAAATATGGCCATGTGAATTAGTAAAAAACACTTCTAAAGACTTAGATCCTTAGTCCCAGCTGTGCGTGTAATTTGGTAACTATCACAAAAAGAGTCATCAGTCATCATCCTCTCAACTCTAATGCCGTTGAACCTCATTCCTGTAGCCCTCTCTACTCCCGTTCTTCTCCCCTCCTCTCCTCCTCCCGCTATCCCCTGCTCCTCTCCTCTCCTCTCCTCTCCTCTCCTCTCCTCTCCTCTCCTCTCCTCTCCTCTCCTCTCCTCTCCTCTCCTCTCCTCTCCTCTAGGACAGTGATAGTATTCTCTCCTCTCCTCTCCTCTCCTCTCCTCTCCTCTCCTCTCCTCTCCTCTAGGACAGTGATAGTATTCTCTCCTCTCCTCTCCTCTCCTCTCCTCTCCTCTCCTCTCCTCCTCCCGCTCTCCCCTCCTGTCCTCTCCTCTTCCCGCTCTCCCCTGCTCCTCTCCTCTCCTCTCCTCTCCTCTCCTCTCCTCTCCTCTCCTCTCCTCTCCTCTCCAGTGATAGTATTCTGTCCTCAGAGTCAATCAGGAGGAGGGGCAGAGCCCAGCAATATAAATAGTGTTGACGTCATGGCAACGATCCCTGACCTGTACCCAGGGCTCTAAATAAAAATACAACATTGTTGATAACACTGGTACACCCAACTTCAAAAAGTTAGGAGCAACAAAAATATATATAAAATATATATGTTTATAATACAGCCTATATTTATTTATTTTACCTTTATTTAACTAGGCAAGTCAGTTAAGAACAAATTCTTATTTTCAATGACGGCCGGGGATTTGAACTTGAAACCTTCCGGGTACTAGTCCAACACTATAATCACTAGGCTACCCAGGCTACCCTATATTGGTTCTATGTGAATTACAGCTAAATTTGAAGCACATGTTGAGTCCTATAAACTAATACTTAACACTGTAAAGACACTAGTTTATTATAAAATATAAAGTGTTTATATGAGCACCTGACATGAAAATGAGTCATTTGTGGAACATTAAGTTTCTACGTTGAGTAAAAGAGCTATTTAATTTATTTTCCAATTGAGATGCATTACATTTTAAAATACACTGTCTCTTTAAAATACACTGTCTCTTTAAAATACACTGTCTCTTTAAAATACACTGTCTCTTTAAAATACACTGTCTCTTTAAAATACACTGTCTCTTTAAAATACACTGTCTCTTTAAAATACACTGTCTCTTTAAAATACACTGTCTCTTTAAAATACACTGTCTCTTTAAAATACACTGTCTCTTTAAAATACACTGTCTCTTTAAAATACACTGTCTCTTTAAAATACACTGTCTCTTTAAAATACACTGTCTCTTTAAAATACACTGTCTCTTTAAAATACACTGTCTCTTTAAAATACACTGTCTCTTTAAAATACACTGTCTCTTTAAAATACACTGTCTCTTTAAAATACACTGTCTCTTTAAAATACACTGTCTCTTTAAAATACACTGTCTCTTTAAAATACACTGTCTCTTTAAAATACACTGTCTCTTTAAAATACACTGTCTCTTTAAAATACACTGTCTCTTTAAAATACACTGTCTCTTTAAAATACACTGTCTCTTTAAAATACACTGTCTCTTTAAAATACACTGTCTCTTTAAAATACACTGTCTCTTTAAAATACACTGTCTCTTTAAAATACACTGTCTCTTTAAAATACACTGTCTCTTTAAAATACACTGTCTCTTCAAAATACACTGTCTCTTTAAAATACACTGTCTCTTTAAAATACACTGTCTCTTTAAAATACACTGTCTCTTTAAAATACACTGTCTCTTTAAAATACACTGTCTCTTTAAAATACACTGTCTCTTTAAAAACATCAGGTTGGTGACGATGACATGCGTTCATTGCTATGATCAAAGACAGTACAGTATGTCTGGTTTAGAAACTCTGTGATCAGACAGTACAGTATGTCTGGTTTAGAAACTCTGTCCTGTGGTCATTGATCTGCTGAAGAAACTATGTATTTCCCTTTCTGTCTGTGCCCCCAAGTGATTAGATATACTGGTAAAGTCGCCTCGTTGATAGCTAGCCAGCCAATGAGGTAACAGGACTTAACAAAGTGTAAACAGTCTGGTTTGGGTCTGCGTTTGCCCGCTTCAAGGGCAAACTGTAACACATTGTCCTATATGCGGAGAGGATCATTGAGTGCCACCTGTCCTCCATTGCCGACCTCTCCCACCCCGGTCACCCCTTCACCTCTGGCAGGCGGTTCAGGTCACTCAGGACCAACTACTCGCGTCGCCTCAACAGTTTCTTCCCCTGGGCTGTGGCCCTCACCAACTGGCCATCTGGCCAATAGAGACTAAAGGACTATCTATCAAGCCATCTCTGAACTGAACTCTTAAATAACTGCACTATACTGCATTCCACTCATTCCATCTCTCTGCATTTAGATACAGTGCCTTGCGAAAGTATTCGGCCCCCTTGAACTTTGCGACCTTTTGCCACATTTCAGGCTTCAAACATAAAGATATAAAACTGTATTTTTTTGTGAAGAATCAACAACAAGTGGGACACAATCATGAAGTGGAACGACATTTATTGGATATTTCAAACTTTTTTAACAAATCAAAAACTGAAAAATTGGGCGTGCAAAATTCTTCAGCCCCTTTACTTTCAGTGCAGCAAACTCTCTCCAGAAGTTCAGTGAGGATCTCTGAATGATCCAATGTTGACCTAAATGACTAATGATGATAAATACAATCCACCTGTGTGTAATCAAGTCTCCGTATAAATGCACCTGCACTGTGATAGTCTCAGAGGTCCGTTAAAAGCGCAGAGAGCATCATGAAGAACAAGGAACACACCAGGCAGGTCCGAGATACTGTTGTGAAGAAGTTTAAAGCCGGATTTGGATACAAAAAGATTTCCCAAGCTTTAAACATCCCAAGGAGCACTGTGCAAGCAATAATATTGAAATGGAAGGAGTATCAGACCACTGCAAATCTACCAAGACTTGGCCGTCCCTCTAAACTTTCAGCTCATACAAGGAGAAGACTGATCAGAGATGCAGCCAAGAGGCCCATGATCCCTCTGGATGAACTGCAGAGATCTACAGCTGAGGTGGGAGACTCTGTCCATAGGACAACAATCAGTCGTATATTGCACAAATCTGGCCTTTATGGAAGAGTGGCAAGAAGAAAGCCATTTCTTAAAGATATCCATAAAAAGTGTCGTTTAAAGTTTGCCACAAGCCACCTGGGAGACACACCAAACATGTGGAAGAAGGTGCTCTGGTCAGATGAAACCAAAATTGAACTTTTTGGCAACAATGCAAAACGTTTCATGGTCAAATTGCTGCAAAGAAACCACTACTAAAGGACACCAATAAGAAGAAGAGACTTGCTTGGGCAAAGAAACACGAGCAATGGACATTAGACCGGTGGACATCTGTCCTTTGTTCTGATGGGTCTAAATTTGAGATTTTTAGTTCCCAACCACCGTGTCTTTGTGAGACGTAGAGTAGGTGAACAGATGAGCTCTGCATTTGTGTTTCCCAATGTGAAGCATGGAATGAGGAGGTGTGGCCTCCAACTGCTCTAAATACTAGTAAAACTAAATGCACGGGTCACGGGTGCACCTCAGCCATGCTCAAGGTACTAAACGATATCATAACCACCATCGATAAAAGACAGTACTGTGCATTCATCTTCATTGACCTGGCCAAGGCTTTCGACTCTGTTAATCACCGTATTCTTATCATCAGACTCAACAGCCTTGGTTTCTCAAATGACTGCCTCGCCTGGTTCACCAACTACTTCTCTGATAGAGTTCAGTGTGTCATATCGGAGGGCCTGTTGACCGGACCTCTGGCAGTCTCTTTGGGGGTAACACAGGGTTCAATTCTCGGGCCGACTCTCCTCTGTATACATCAGTGATGTCGCTCTTGCTGCGGGTGATTCCCTGACCCACCACTACGCAGACGACACCATTCTGTATACTTCTGGCCCTTCTTTGGACACTGTGTTAACTAACCTCCAGACGAGCTTCAATGCAATACCTCCTTCCGTGGCTTCCAACTGCTCATAAACGCTAGTAAAACTAAATGCACGCTCTTCAACCAATCGCTGCCCGCACCCGCCCGCCCGACCAGCATCACTACTCTGGACGGTTCTGACTTAGAACGTGTGGACAACTATAAATACCTAGGTGTCTGGCTAGACAGTAAACTCTCCTTCCAGACTCACATTAAGCATCTCCAATCCAAAATTAAATCTAGAATGGGCTTCCTATTTCGCAAGAAAGCCTGCTTCACTCATGCTGTCAAACATACCCTCGTAAAACTAACTATCCTACCGATCCTTGACTTCGGTGATGTCATTTACAAAATAGCCTCAAACACTCTACTCAGCAAATTGGATGCAGTCTATCACAGTGCCATCCGTTTTGTCACCAAAGCCCCATATACTACCCACCACTGTGACCTGTATGCTGTCGTTGGCTGGTCCTCACTACATATTCGTCGGCAAACCAACTGGCTCCAGGTAAGTCTATGCTAGGTAAAACTCTGCCTTATCTCAGCTCACTGGTCACCATAGCAACACCCACCCGTAGCACACGCTCCAGCAGGTATATCTCACTGGTCACGATAACAACACCCACCCGTAGCACGCGCTCCAGCAGGTATATCTCACTGGTCACGATAACAACACCCACCCGTAGCACGCACTCCAGCAGGTATATCTCACTGGTCACAATAACAACACCCACACATAGCACGCGCTCCAGCAGGTATATCTCACTGGTCATCCCCAAAGCCAATTCCTCCTTTCGCCGCATTTCCTTCAAGTTCTCTTCAAGTTCTCTGCTGCGAGAGACTGGAAGGAATTGTAAAAATCGCTGAAGCTGGAGACTTACATTTCCCTCACTAACTCTAAACATCAGCTATCTGAGCAGTTTACCGATCGCTGCAGCTGTACACAGCCCATCTGTAAATAGTCCATACAACCTACTACCTACCTCATCCCGATATTTGTTTTTGTTTTTCTGATCTTTTGCACACCAGTATTTCTACTTGCACATCCTCATCTGCACATCTATCACTCTAGTGTTAATTGTTAAATTGTAATTGCCTTACTTCCTTACTTCATTTGCACACACTTTATACATATTTTTCTTTTGCGTTATGGACTGTATGTTTGTTTATTTATGTTGTTGTATTTGTCGCACTGCTTTGCTTTAGATTGCAGTTGTAAATGACAACTTGTTCCTAACCTGGTGAAAGGTGAAATAAATATTGGAAATATGAATAAAAGGAGGTGTGGTTTCCACCGTGAAGCATGGAGGAGGAGGTTTGATGGTGTGGGGGTGCTTTGCTGGTGACACTCAAGATTTATATTGAATTCAAGGCACACAACCAGCTTGACTACCACAGCATTCTGCAGCGATATGCCATCCCATCTGGTTTGCGCTTAGAGGGGCTATAATTTGTTTTTCAAAAGGACAATGACCAAAAACACACCTCCAGGCTATGTAAGATCTATTTTACCAAGAAGTAAGTGATGGAGCACTGCATCAGATGACCTGTCCTCCACAATCCCCCGACCTCAACCAAATTGAGATGATTTGGGACGAGTTGGACCGCAGAGTGAAGGAAAAGTAGCCAACAAGTGCTCAGCATATGTGGGAACTTCTTCTAGACAGTTGTAAAAGCATCCCAGATGAAGGTGGTTGAGAGAATGTGAGTGTTCAAAGCTGTCATCAAGTCAAAGGGTGGCATGTGTAAAGAATCTAATACAAAATATATTCTGATTGGTTTAACACTATTTTGGTTACTACATGATTTCATCTGTGTAATTTCATAGTTTTAATATATAAATATACAGCGCTTTCAGAAATAATTCAAACTCCTTGACTTTTTTAAACATTTTTTTACATTACAGCTTTATTCTAAAATGGATTAATCTACACACAGTACTCCATAATGACAAAGTAAAATAGTTTTTTTAGAAATTTGGGGAAATTTTACAGTTTCATTTCAGACCCTTTACTCTGTACTTTGTTGAAGCACCTTTGGCAGCGATTACAGTCTCAAGTCTTCTTCGGTATGACGCTGCAAGCGTGGCACACCTGTATTTGGCGAGTTTCTCCCATCCCTCTCTGCAGATCCTCTCAAGCTCTGTCAGGTTGGATGGGGATCGGTTCATGTCCGGGCTCTGGCTGGGCCACTCAAGGACATTCAGAGCCTTGTCCCGAAGCCTCTCCTACGCTGTATTGGCTGTGTGCTTAGGGTCGCTGTCCTGTAGGAAGGTGAACCTTCGACCCCGTCGGAGGTCCAGTGCGCTCTGGAGCAGGTTTTCATCAAGTATCTCTCTGTACTTTCCTCTGTTCATCTTTACCTTGATCTTGACTAGTCTCCCAGGCCCTGCTGCTAAAAAACACCCTCACAGCGTGATGCTGCCACCACCATGCTTCACCGTAGGGATGGAGCCAGGTTTCTTCCAGATGTGACGTTTGCCATTCAGGCCGAAGAGTTCAATCTTGGTTTCAACATGCCAGAGAACCCCCACACCATCACACCTCCTGAGTGTCTTTAGGTGCCTTTTGGCAAACTGCAAGAGGGCTGTCATGTGCCTTTTACTGAGGTGTGGCATCCATCTGGCCACTCTACCATAAAAGCCTGATTGGTGGAGTGCTGCAGACATGGTTGTCCTTCTAGAAGGTTCTCCCATCTCCACTGAGGAGCTCTGGAGCTCTGTTAGAGTGACTCTCTAGTTCTTGTCACCTCCCTGACCAAGGCCTTTCTCCCCTGATTGCTCAGTTTGTCTGGGCGACCAGCTCTAGGAAGAGTCTTGCTGGTTCCAAACTTCTTTAATTTAAGAATGATGGAGGCCACTGTGTTCTTGGCGACCGTCAATGCTGCATACATTTCATGGTACCCTTCCCCAGATCTGTGCGTCCACACAATCCTGTATTGGAGCTCTATGGACAATTCCTTCAGTCTCATGGCTTGGCTTTTGCTGCTTTTGCTCTGAATTGCAATGTCAATTGTGAGACCTTGTATAGACAGGTGTATGCTTTTCCAATCAAATTGAATTTACCACAGGTGGACTCCAATCAAGTTGTAGAAACATCTCAAGGATGATCAATGGAAACAGGATTCACCTGTGCTCAATTTCAAGTCTCATAGCAAAGAGTCTGAATACTGTCAATATGGTATTTCTGTTATTTATATTTAATAGAATTGCAAAAATGTTTGGAAAAAAAAAAGTTTTCGCTTAGTAATTATGGGTATTGTAGATACCTGTACAACAGTAACAGTGCTTGTATTTCCTGTTAGTCTTTCAGCACAGATTTGGTCCTATTTCTGGATGTAACCGATATAGTGATACTAACGACATGTACATATGAGTACTGTTTCTAGGGCATTATGTAACCGATATAGTGATACTAACAACATGTAGATATGAGTACTGTTTCTAGGGCATTATGTAACCGATATAGTGATACTAACAACATGTACATATGAGTACTGTTTCTAGGGCATTATGTAACCGATATAGTGATACTAACAACATGTAGATATGAGTACTGTTTCTAGGGCATTATGTAACCGATATAGTGATACTAACAACATGTACATATGAGTACTGTTTCTAGGGCATTATGTAACCGATATAGTGATACTAACAACATGTACATATGAGTACTGTTTCTAGGGCATTATGTAACCGATATAGTGATACTAACAACATGTAGATATGAGTACTGTTTCTAGGGCATTATGTAACCGATATAGTGATACTAACAACATGTAGATATGAGTACTGTTTCTAGGGCATTATGTAACCGATATAGTGATACTAACAACATGTAGATATGAGTACTGTTTCTAGGGCATTATGTAACCGATATAGTGATACTAACAACATGTAGATATGAGTACTGTTTCTAGGGCATTATGTAACCGATATAGTGATACTAACAACATGTAGATATGAGTACTGTTTCTAGGGCATTATGTAACCGATATAGTGATACTAACAACATGTAGATATGAGTACTGTTTCTAGGGCATTATGTAACCGATATAGTGATACTAACAACATGTACATATGAGTACTGTTTCTAGGGCATTATGTAACCGATATAGTGATACTAACAACATGTACATATGAGTACTGTTTCTAGGGCATTATGTAACCGATATAGTGATACTAACAACATGTAGATATGAGTACTGTTTCTAGGGCATTATGTAACCGATATAGTGATACTAACAACATGTACATATGAGTACTGTTTCTAGGGCATTATGTAACCGATATAGTGATACTAACAACATGTACATATGAGTACTGTTTCTAGGGCATTATGTAACCGATATAGTGATACTAACAACATGTAGATATGAGTACTGTTTCTAGGGCATTGTGTAACCGATATAGTGATACTAACAACATGTAGATATGAGTACTGTTTCTAGGGCATTATGTAACCGATATAGTGATACTAACAACATGTAGATATGAGTACTGTTTCTAGGGCATTATGTAACCGATATAGTGATACTAACAACATGTAGATATGAGTACTGTTTCTAGGGCATTATGTAACCCATATAGTGATACTAACAACATGTAGATATGAGTACTGTTTCTAGGGCATTATGTAACCCATATAGTGATACTAACAACATGTAGATATGAGTACTGTTTCTAGGGTAATGCATGCGAACTCTACTTCACCATCATTATGCTATTTCCTGAGCCTGTAAATGTGTAATGGTGTAATTGTATGTTGCCAGAGGAGGCCCATTTTTCACAATGACAGAGCGAGAAAAAAAAGGTAATTTCCTGGGACAAAACTATCCTTTGCTGCAAGGCACACACACACACACACACACACACACACACACACACACACACACACACACACACACACACACACTTTCTTATGTTCTCATGGGGACCTACAATTGATTTCCATTCAAAATCCAATTTTTTCTAACCTAACCCTAACCCCTAAACCTAATCCTATTTTTTCTAACCTAACCCTAACCCCTAATCCTAATGCCTAATCTAGGGATGCTTTTCCTTGTTTTACTCTCCTTGTTTGGACGTTTAGGGATTTCAGGTCCCCATGAGGATGGAAGAACAAGACCACACACACACACACACACACACACACACACGGCAGTACCAAGGAGTCCTTTACACAGTCCCTCCTACACACAACTGACCTGACAGATACATAGAGAGAGAAAAAGAAAGAGAGAGAGGTGGAGGGAGGTAGGGAGAGAGAGAGAGAGAGAGAGAGAAAGAGAGAGAGAGAGAGGTGGAGGGAGGGAGAGAGAGAGAGGGGTGGAGAGAGAGAGGTGTGTGGAGAGAGATAGGTAGAGAGAGAGAGAGGGGTTGAGAGAGAGAGACATGGAGAGAGAAGTGTGGAGAGAGAGAGAGGTAGAGAGAGAGGGGTGGAGAGAGAGGTGTGGAGAGAGAGGGAGGTAGAGAGAGAGAGGGGTGGAGAGAGAGAGAGGGGTGGAGAGAGAGAGAGGTGTGGAGAGAGAGAGAGGTGTGGAGAGAGAGAGGTAGAGAGAGAGAGGGGTGGAGAGAGAGAGACGTGGAGAGAGAGAGAGGTAGACAGACAGAGGGGTGGAGAGAGAGAGACGTGGAGAGAGAGGTGTGGAGAGAGAGAGAGAGGTAGAGAGAGAGAGGGGTGGAGAGAGAGGGGTGGAGAGAGAGACGTGGAGAGAGAGGTGTGGAGAGAGAGAGACGTGGAGAGAGAGGTGTGGAGAGAGAGAGAGAGGTAGAGAGAGAGAGGTAGAGAGAGAGAGGGGTGGAGAGAGAGGGGTGGAGAGAGAGGTGTGGAGAGAGAGAGAGGTAGAGAGAGAGAGGTGTGGAGAGAGAGGTGGGAAGAGAGAGAGGTGTGGGGAGAGAGAGAGTTGGAGAGAGAGAGGGGTGGAGAGAGAGGGGTGGAGAGAGGAAAGAATCCTACCATGAATATATCAACATATTTACAGTTTACTACCATAGCTGCATCAATGTATTTACAGTATCCAACCATGACAATATTAACCAAACTACTGTATCCTACAGTGACTATATAAACCCAACTACTCTATCCTACCATGACAATATCAACCCAACTACCCTATCCTACCATGACTATATCAATCAAACTACTGTATCCTACCATGACTATATCAACCCAACTACTGTATCCTACCATTTCTATATCCACCCAACTACTGCATCCTCCCATGACAATATCAATCCAACTACTGTTTCCTACCATGACAATATCATCCCAACTACCCTATCCTACCATGACTATATCAACCCAACTACTGTATCCTACCATGATAATATCAACCCAACTACCCTATCCTACCATGACAATATCATCCCAACTACCCTATCCTACCATGACTATATCAACCCAACTACTGTATCCTACCATGACTATATCAACCCAACTACTGTATCCTTTCTAAACTATTTAAACCCAACTACTGTATCCTACCATGACTATATCAACCCAACTACTCTATCCTACCATGACTATATCAACCCAACTACTGTATTCTACCATGACTATATCAACCCAACTACTGTATCCTTTCTAAACTATTTAAACCTAACTCCTGTATCCTACCATGACTATATGAACCCAACTACTGTATCCTACCATGACTATATCAACCCAACTACTGTATCCTACCATGACTATATCAACCCAACTACTGTATCCTTTCTAAACTATTTAAACCTAACTCCTGTATCCTACCATGACTATATCAACCCAACTACTGTATCCTACCATGACTATATCAACCCAACTACTGTATCCTACCATGACTATATCAACCCAACTACTGTATCCTTTCTAAACTATTTAAACCTAACTCCTGTATCCTACCATGACTATATCAACCCAACTACTGTATCCTACCATGACTATATCAACCCAACTACTGTATCCTACCATGACTATATCAACCCAACTACTGTATCCTTTCTAAACTATTTAAACCTAACTCCTGTATCCTACCATGACTATATCAACCCAACTACTGTATCCTACCATGACAATATCAACCCAACTCCTGTATCCTACCATGACTATATCAACCCAACTACTGTATCCTACCATGACTATATCAACCTAACTCCTGTATCCTACCATGACTATATCAACCCAACTACTGTATCCTTTCTAAACTATTTAAACCTAACTCCTGTATCCTACCATGACAATATCAACCCAACTCCTTTATCCTACCATGACTATATCAACCCAACTACTGTATCCTCCCATGACAATATCAACCCAACTACTGTATCCTACCATGACTATATTAACCCAACTACTGTATCCTACCATGACTATATCAACCCAACTACTGTATCCTACCATGACTATATCAACCCAACTACCCTATCCTACCATGACTATATCAACCCAACTACTCTATCCTTTCTAAACTATTTAAACCCAACTCCATGTGTTGCCATGATCATGTATTCCACTGGTTACCACATTTTTGACCTTCAACCCCCTAAAAGGATTGGTACAAAATGTGTGACCCCCTCGTGCACGTACATGCACATTCGAACATGAGTGCACAATCGCTACCCAGTTGTAATCTGTCGTTACAGACATAAACAGTGAAGCATTTTTAAAACACAAGATAGTTTATTTCTGTATCCTATGTTTTACATGTGCATTTGGAGTTGATAGTCAACTATGGATAAATCACATCACTTATCTGTAGTCCAGAACCAGCAGAATCAACTAGGAATAAATCACGTCACTTCTCTGGAGTTCAGAACCAGCAGAATCAACTAGGATATATCATATCACTTCTCTGGAATCCAGAACCAGCAGAATCAACTAGGATATATCATATCACTTCTCTGGAGTCCAGAACCAGCAGAATCAACTAGGATATATCATATCACTTCTCTGGAATCCAGAACCAGCAGAATCAACTAGGATATATCATATCACTTCTCTGGAGTCCAGAACCAGCAGAATCAACTAGGATATATCATAGCACTTCTCTGGAATCCAGAACCAGCAGAATCAACTAGGATATATCATATCACTTCTCTGGAGTCCAGAACCAGCAGAATCAACTAGGATATATCATATCACTTCTCTGGAGTCCAGAACCAGCAGAATCAACTAGGATATATCATAGCACTTCTCTGGAATCCAGAACCAGCAGAATCAACTAGAATATTTCATATCACTTCTCTGGAGTCCAGAACCAGCAGAATCAACTAGGATATATCATATAACTTCTCTGGTGTCCAGAACCAGCAGAATCAACTAGGGATAAGTCACGTCACTTCTCTGGAGTCCAGAACCAGCAGAATCAACTAGGATATATCATAGCACTTCTCTGGACTCCAGAACGAGCAGAATCAAATAGGATATATCATATCACTTCTCTGGAGTCCATAACCAGCAGATTCAACTAGGGATATATCACATCACTTCTCTGGAGTCCAGAACCAGCAGAATCAACTAGGATATATCATATCACTTCTCTGGAGTCCAGAAACAGCAGAATCAACTAGGATATATCATATCACTTCTCTGGAGTCCAGAACCAGCAGAATCAACTAGGGATAAATCACGTCACTTCTCTGGAGTCCAGAACCAACAGAATCAACTAGGATATATCATATCACTTCTCTGGAGTCCAGAACCAGCAGAATCAACTAGGATATATCATAGCACTTCTCTGGAGTCCAGAACCAGCAGAATCAAATAGGATATATCATATCACTTCTCTGTAGTCCAGAACCAGCAGAATCAACTAGGATATATCATATCACTTCTCTGGAGTCCAGAACCAACAGAATCAACTAGGATATATTATATCACTTCTCTGGAGTCCAGAACCAGCAGAATCAACTAGGGATATATCATATCACTTCTCTGGAATCCAGAACCAGCAGAATCAACTAGGATATATCATATCACTTCTCTGGCGTCCAGAACCAGCAGAATCAACTAGGATATATCATATCACTTCTCTGGAGTCCAGAACCAGCAGAATCAACTAGGATATATCATATCACTTCTCTGGAGTCCAGAACCAGCAGAATCAACTAGGATATATCATATCACTTCTCTGGAGTCCAGAACCAGCAGAATCAACTAGGATATATCATATCACTTCTCTGGAGTCCAGAACCAGCAGAATCAACTAGGATATATCATATCACTTCTCTGGAGTCCAGAACCAGCAGAATCAACTAGGATATATCATATCACTTCTCTGGTGTCCAGAACCAACAGAATCAACTAGGATATATCATATCACTTCAAGCAGATTCATATGGCCTACTTGTTGCAGAGTTTGCTGGATTGGCTGGGAAGCATGTTCCGTCTGCAGACTGCTCATTACCAGACGGGTTGCCATGTTCTACCTGCAGAGTACTCAGTACTGGAAGGGTAGCCATGTTCTACCTGCAGAGTACTCATTACCAGACGGTTAGCCATGTTCTACCTGCAAGAGTACTCATTACCAGACGGGTAGCCATGTTCTACCTGCAGAGTACTCATTACCAAACGGGTAGCCATGTTCTACCTCACAAATATTGTAAGACATTCAACAGAATATGTTACGTCTTCATCACATGATATTGAAGGCAGTGTGATTTTACAGCTGTTTATCTTTAGACGAACAGCCAGGAGCCTAAATTAGGCCAATCTGAAATAAGGAAATTATCAATCAAATCACCATGCAGCCAAAATGAGTCAGTAGTATATTTCTAAACTGTACTTTATGTGATGAAAAACATAGTCCTACTCTGTTTTTGCTAGGTAAAACCAGAGGAAACTAAAACAAGTTGTTTCCGGTCTCTAATCTGGAACATCCAGGTCTCTAATCTGGATGTTGTTTCTGGACTCTAATCTGGATGTTGTTTCTGGCCTCTAATCTGGAACATCCAGGTCACTAATCTGGAACATCCAGGCCTCTAATCTGGAACATCCAGGTCACTAATCTGGAACATCCAGGTCACTAATCTGGAACATCCAGGTCACTAATCTGGAACATCCAGGCCTCTAATCTGGATGTTGTTTCTGGTCTCTAATCTGGAACATCCAGGTCACTAATCTGGAACATCCAGGTCACTAATCTGGAACATCCAGGCCTCTAATCTGGATGTTGTTTCTGGTCTCTAATCTGGAACATCCAGGTCTCTAATCTGGAACATCCAGGTCTCTAATCTGGAACATCCAGGCCTCTAATCTGGATGTTGTTTCTGGTCTCTAATCTGGAACATCCAGGTCTCTAATCTGGAACATCCAGGTCTCTAATCTGGAACATCCAGGTCTCTAATCTGGAACATCCAGGTCTCTAATCTGGAACATCCAGGTCTCTAATTTGGAACATCCAGGTCACTAATCTGGAACATCCAGGTCACTAATCTGGAACATCCAGGCCTCTAATCTGGATGTTGTTTCTGGTCTCTAATCTGGAACATCCAGGTCTCTAATCTGGAACATCCAGGTCACTAATCTGGAACATCCAGGCCTCTAATCTGGATGTTGTTTCTGGTCTCTAATCTGGAACATCCAGGTCTCTAATCTGGAACATCCAGGTCACTAATCTGGAACATCCAGGTCTCTAATCTGGAACATCCAGGTCACTAATCTGGAACATCCAGGTCTCTAATCTGGAACATCCAGGTCTCTAATCTGGAACATCCAGGTCTCTAATCTGGAACATCCAGGTCTCTGATCTGGAACATCAAGGCCTCTAATCTGGATGTTGTTTCTGGTTTCTAATCTGGAACATCCAGGTCTCTAATCTGGAACATCCAGGTCTCTAATCTGGAACATCCAGGTCACTAATCTGGAACATCAAGGCCTCTAATCTGGAACATCAAGGCCTCTAATCTGGATGTTGTTTCTGGTCTCTAATCTGGAACATCCAGGTCTCTAATCTGGAACATCCAGGCCTCTAATCTGGAACATCCAGGTCTCTAATCTGGAACATCCAGGTCTCTAATCTGGAACATCCAGGCCTCTAATCTGGAACATCCAGGTCTCTAATCTGGAACATCCAGGTCTCTAATCTGGATGTTGTTTCTGGTCTCTAATCTGGAACATCCAGGTCTCTAATCTGGAACATCCAGGCCTCTAATCTGGATGTTGTTTCTGGTCTCTAATCTGGAACATCTGGATGTTGTTTCTGTTTCTGGTCTCTAATCTGGATGTGTGCGCCCGCCTTTGTGCACCAATGCTTATGACTGGTCATTGGTCAACAATCAAGACATGCAACTTTTTGGTTCTGAATGCAGTGATGAGAATTTAACGATGACTTGTGGGAGGTGTGTTCAGAACCACAACTACTAAAAATGTACACATCAAATATAATTTTGGGTAAAATTATACCACCAGCCAAAAGGACACTTTGGAGACTGGAAGATAAAGGTTCATGAACTCTGTCAGGTAGATTCCGATCGGTGCACGTGCCTGTTCACAGTGGAGTGTGTAGAGGTGACAGCTCCAGTGACTGCTCCTGCTGTGCCAGGCCACAAGGCTCTCTCATTATAAACATAAGCCCATACATTAACATCAATATACATGTATACATTAAACAGCCTTTACTTCAATGACCTCTGTCTGACCTTACAGCTCAGCCAAGCAGAACCCCCCAGCAGACATATACCATGTAGATAATCATATAAAATATGACCATGTTCGGCCTCCCGAGTAGCTCAGCGGTCTAAGGCACTGCATCACAGTGCTAGCTTTGTCACTACAGATCCTGGTTCGTTTCCAATCTGTGCCACCGCCGGTCGCGACCGGGAGACCAATGAGGTGGAGCACAATCGGCCCAGCATCGTCCGGGTTAGGGGAGGGTTAGGCAGGCCGGGATGTCCTTGTCTCATCACACTCTAGCGACTACTGTGGCGGGCCGGGAGCATACACATTGGCACGAATAGCTTCCGGGTTAAGCGGGCATTGTGTCAAAAAGCAGTGTGACTTGGTGGGGTTCCATTTGAGGAGGACGATGGCTCCTGATATTCTCCTCTCAGAGTCGGTACAATGGGACAAAGACTGTAACTACCAACTGGAACCATGAAATTGGGGAGAAAAAGGGGGAAAAAGTGTGTGTGTGTGTGTGTGTGTGTGTGTGTGTGTGTGTGTGTGTGTGTGTGTGTGTGTGTGTGTGTGTGTGTGTGTGTGTGTGTGTGTAACATTACTGGGATTTCAATACTTAACTTTCAACAATACTTAACAATACTTAACTTTCTGTCACGATATCAGCAGCCCTCCTACACACCACACGATATCAGTAGCCCTCCTAAACACCACACGATATCAGTAGCCCTCCTACACACCACACGATATCAGTAGCCCTCCTAAACACCACACGATATCAGTAGCCCTCCTACACACCACACGATATCAGTGGCCCTCCGACACACCACACGATATCAGTGGCCCTCCTACACACCACACGATATCAGTGGCCCTCCTACACACCACACGATATCAGTGGCCCTCCTACACACCACACGATATCAGTAGCCCTCCTAAACACCACACGATATCAGTAGCCCTCCTACACACCACACGATATCAGTAGCCCTCCTACACACCACACGATATCAGTAGCCCTCCTAAACACCACACGATATCAGTGGCCCTCCTAAACACCACACGATATCAGTGGCCCTCCTACACACCACACGATATCAGTGGCCCTCCTACACACCACACGATATCAGTAGCCCTCCTAAACACCACACGATATCAGTAGCCCTCCTAAACACCACACGATATCAGTAGCCCTCCTACACACCACACGATATCAGTAGCCCTCCTACACACCACACGATATCAGTAGCCCTCCTAAACACCACACGATATCAGTAGCCCTCCTACACACCACACGATATCAGTAGCCCTCCTACACACCACACGATATCAGTAGCCCTCCTACACACCACACGATATCAGTAGCCCTCCTACACACCACACGATATCAGTAGCCCTCCTAAACACCACACGATATCAGTAGCCCTCCTACACACCACACGATATCAGTAGCCCTCCTACACACCACACGATATCAGTGGCCCTCCTAAACACCACACGATATCAGTAGCCCTCCTACACACCACACGATATCAGTAGCCCTCCTACACACCACACGATATCAGTAGCCCTCCTACACACCACACGATATCAGTAGCCCTCCTACACACCACAC